>NW_027621862.1:3295000-3492500 GCF_037039965.1 Doryrhamphus excisus | reverse complement strand
AACCTCAGCATCCTCATCTCTGCTACCTCCAGCTAACATGTAATGTCCCTCTGATGTACTTGTTCCTGATCCTATCCATCATGTTCACTACCAATAAGAACCTCCGCATCCTCATCTCTGCTAACTTCAGCTAACATGCTAACATGTAATGTCCCTCTGATGTACTTGTTTCTGATCCTATCTATCCTGGTCATTTCCAATAAGAACCTCCACATCCTCATCTCTGCTACCTCCAGCTAACATGTAATGTCCCTATGATGTACTCGTTTCTGATCCTATCCATCATGGTCATTCCCAATGTGAACCTCAGCATCCTCATCTCTGCTACCTCCAGCTAACATGTAATGTCCCTATGATGTACTTGTTTCTGATCCTATCCATCATGGTCACTCCCGATGTGAACCTCCACATCCTCATCTCTGCTACCTCCAGCTAACATGTAATGTTCCTATGATGTACTCGTTTCTGATCCTATCCATCATGGTCATTCCCAATGTGAACCTCAGCATCCTCATCTCTGCTACCCCCAGATAATATGTAATGTCCCTGTAATGTACTTGTTCCTGATCCTATCCATCATGGTCACTCCCAATGAGAACCTCCGCATCCTCATCTCTGCTACCTCCAGCTAACATGTAATGTCCCTATGATGTACTTGTTCCTGATCCTATCCATCATGGTCACTCCCAATGAGAACCTCCGCATCCTCATCTCTGCTACCTCCAGCTAACATGTAATGTCCCTGTGATGTACTTGTTCCTGATCCTATCCATCATGGTCACTCCCAATGAGAACCTCCGCATCCTCATCTCTGCTACCTCCAGCTAACATGTAATGTCCCTATGATGTACTCGTTTCTGATCCTATCCATCATGGTCACTCCCGATGTGAACCTCCACATCCTCATCTCTGCTACCTCCAGCTAACATGTAATGTTCCTATGATGTACTCGTTTCTGATCCTATCCATCATGGTCATTCCCAATGTGAACCTCAGCATCCTCATCTCTGCTACCCCCAGATAATATGTAATGTCCCTGTAATGTACTTGTTCCTGATCCTATCCATCATGGTCACTACCAATAAGAACCTCAGCATCCTCATCTCTGCTACCTCTAGCTAACATGTGATTTCCCTGTGATGTACTTGTTCCTGGTCCTATCTATCATGGTCACTCCCAATGAGAACCTCCGCATCCTCATCTCTGCTACCTCCAGCTAACATGTAATGTCCCTGTGATGTACTTGTTCCTGATCCTATCCATCATGGTCACTCCCAATGAGAACCTCTGCATTCCTCATCTCTGCTACCCCCAGATAATATGTAATGTCCCTGTAATGTACTTGTTCCTGATCCTATCCATCATGGTCACTTCCAATGAGAACCTCCACCTAATCTCCATTCCTCTTCTTTCCAGGACAAACTTCCACTTCATGTGTAGGTAGGTTCATTATGAACCAATGGAAAAACTATAAATGAATACATAAATATACAAGAACCTCTCTTCAGACTTTTTGTATTGTGGTAAAAATTCCCATCTTATATTGCATCCAAAATTAATTTAATCCAAAAACTGTTGTGGTTTTCGATTTTTTTTTTTTTAGAACTTTTCTTGCCCTTGCGAATTATTGTGTTTGTTTACCTTTTTTTTTTTTTTTAAATATCTGAACATCAAACGAGTGCTTGACATGAAGTAGCAGATGTAACACATGTCATTAACATGTGTCAATCACTTCCTGAAATAGTCAGGGCCTCCAACACCACCGCCGATTCTCTTCATGTTTTATTCATACAGACAAACAATAAACATGCCATGATAAAAATATCACCCGACTAGCTTCATGACTAGACGGGTTGAGGAAGCATCCTTGTCACCTTTTGCCTTCATGTCGTCGTTTACCTCAATATTGTTTTTTGAAATAAAATCCATGTGGACTAGTTTAAAAAAGGCTAAAATATTTGTCCTACATGTTATTTTTTTTCCGATTTTTTTTGTCGATAATTCACACTGTTTTTTTTTTATCCCTTCCAGAAATTTTTTTTTCTGTTTTTCAATTTCATGCAGCAAGTTCTTACTTAGAAAGGAGAATACAAATCTAAGCCCAAGAATGTAAGAAGTCGGGAATTCCTTTTTCACTACATTCCTAAACACAACACAGACGTCCTCTTCCATAGAAGATTTGTCACTATGGCATATTTGAAGTCCATTTTCAAACGTTACTTTAACAGTCACTGAAGCACAGTTTGACCCTGGAACAGACAATTTGACCAGAGTGCTTTCACTGTGCTTTCATCATTTGTTTTCTGTTGCCGACTTTAATCCTGTTGATCTATCTTTCACCATCCGTCTCTCCCTCTGCTGATCTCCTCCGTGCATCCATCTCTGTGATGCATCCCAGCGTGTCTAAAAAGAGACAGTCTCCTTTTGTGTTGTTCGCTCAAAGTAAACAAGAATACATGCTCGGTTCGCACAATGTGACGCCCCTTTAAAAGACGATGTGGAATCAAACTATGGAATGGATTGAGTAAGACCCTCAAACAATGCACAACGATGAGCCACTTCAAGAAACAATACAAGCAGTTGATGTTTGCTAAATACAAGGATGAAGAGTCTTGAACCAGTCATGATGTGCTATATATATATCACTATATTGACACTTACTATGGTACCCATTATGGCATTGGATGCTCATATCACCTTGTACTTCGATACGTGACAAAAATAAAATAAAATAAAATAAAATAAAATAAAATAAAATAAAATAAAATAAAATAAAATAAAATAAAATAAAATAAAATAAAATATTGTTTTTTTAAAATTAAATTAAAATTACAATTAAAAAACAAAAATAAATATTGAACTATATTAGGAAAGCAGGAAGTGAACAAATGTAACAGTTACTGATTGTAAAAGTACCAGATAAAAATTAAAATTAAAATTAAAATTAAAATTAAAATTAAAATTAAAATTAAAATTAAAATTAAAATTAAAATTAAAATTAAAATTAAAATTAAAAACATAAAAATTAATTTAAAAAAACAAAAAAACTTAAACTATATTAGGAAAGCAGGAAGTGAACAAATGTAACAGTTACTGATTGTAAAAGTACCACACAAAAATAAAAATAAAAATAAAAATAAAAATAAAAATAAAAATAAAAATAAAAATAAAAATAAAAATAAAAATAAAAATAAAAATAAAAATAAAAATAAAAATAAAAATAAAAATAAAAATAAAAATAAAAATAACTCAATGGCTGCACTGTGGTGAGTGGTTAGCACGCAGGCCTCACAGCTAGGAGACCCGAGTTCAATTCCAAACTCCGCCATCTCTGTGTGGAGTTTGCATGTTCTTCCCGTAAGATAGATTTTATCACCTCATACTTCGGTACATGAAACTTAAATTATATTAGGAAAGCAGGAAGTGAACAAATGTAACAGTTACTGATTGTAAAAGTACCAGATGGAGGGGTAGGATTTAATAAGCTTTGCTTCTTCCTACTCCTTTTGGACATGTGGAACTGTGAACTGATTATGGGATGCATTCAATTGTAATCTGATGCATGTTCAAATGAAATTAAACCATTACCATTACCATTACCATTACCATTACCATTACCATTACCATTACCATTACCATTACCATTACCATTACCATTACCATTACCATTACCATTATTATGTAGTCAGGTTAGCGGCCGTGCTTTGTAAAGTTCAACATTTTTTTCCAACAGTCACAACTAAATAAATAAATAAGGATATAGAAAGTGGCCTCCTGCAGCGAAAACATGGATATCAATTGTTTGCATGTGTGTTGAACAATTATGTAACACAGCAGCACACTTCCAGTTGCCACATTGTTGCGGCCGGGTCATCGTATTGTTCCTCCCTTGTTGCAAACTGTTTTTGCTACAGTGACTGAAACAACTGCATCGATTCCATTGCTGTTTGCACTAGTAACCATCCACTCAGCTTTGAGTCAAACTTTTGTCAAACAATTATGTTGTTCAATTGCTTGTAAACGCTAACAGATCAAGCTAATGGATTATTTAGCAGAGCGACAAACACGGTCAGTGTGACCCATTTCGTGGCCATCATTCTAAAACGGTCCCATTATGGGAGTTTTTGGGGAGTTGCTAATGTAATGTTTATGTTACGTCACTTCTTTGATAGCTGTAGTTTTGGAATCGGGTTTGTGACCCCGTTGACTTGAATGAAATTGTTGCATAACAAAATGAAATTGGAACGTTGAAACTGTAGTTTTAAGGTGAGAAAAATGTTGTCCGTTTCATATTTCCGTCCATTTTCTATGCCGCTTATCGTCATTAAAGTCGCAGGTATGCTGGAAACTATCCCAGCTGTCAATCACAAGGCACATATAGACAAACAACCATTCACACTCACATTCATACACATAGTAGTTGGTTAATATTCTGCATCATACATTGGTAGTGTATTGTCTGCTTGATGTGGCACAATACTCTATAATACTGTAGTACTGTATCTATATATGCAGTATATGTATTTACATTCCAGCAGCCATTTTTATTCATTCATTCATTCATTTTCATGAGTGTCGCAGGGGTGCTGGAGCCTATCCCAGCTGTCTTCGGGCTAGAGGCGGGGTACACCCTGGACTGGTGGCCAGCCAATCACAGGGCACATATAGACAAACAACCATTCACACTCACATTCATACCACTTACTTAGTCTTTTGAGCTCGCATAGTAGTTGGTTAATATTCTGCATCATACATTGGTAGTGTATTGTTTGCTTGATGTGGCACAATTCATATCTATGAACAATTTGGAGTCGCCAATTAACCTAGCATGTTTTTGGAATGTGGGAGGAAACCGGAGTACCGGGAGAAAACCCACGCATGCACGGGGAGAACATGCAAACTCCACACAGAGATGGCCGAAGGTGGAATTGAACTTGGGTCTTTCAATCAAATTAAAATATCATGTATTAAACCGAACCGTGAATTTTGTGTATGTAGAATTCTACTTTTTTTTAATTGTGAATTGTATTTAAGCTAGGAGACCAGGGTTCAATTCCCACCCTCGGCCATTTCTGTGTGGAGTTTGCATGTTCTCCCCGTGCATGCGTGGGTTTTCTCCGGGTACTCCGGTTTCCTCCCACATTCCAAAAACATGCTAGGTTAATTAGCGAATCCAAATTGTCCATAGGTATGAATGTGAGTGTGAATGGTTGTTTGTCTATATGTGCCCTGTGATTGGCTGGCCACCAGTCCAGGGTGTACCCTGCCTCTCGCCCGAAGACAGCTGGGATAGGCTCCAGCACCCCCTGCGACCCTCATGAGGAAAAAAAAATTGTATTTACAGTTTGAAAGTGTACCTAATGAATTGCCCAGTGTGTAGCACATGACTCCCGTTTCTACATGTGTCAGCTACATGTGCCCGTCAAAGGCCAACAACAGTCGAGTCATAGTTCAAATTGATTTAAATTTCCATAGCATTTTCAGCTCTCCTTACAAGAAAATCATGCAAACAAATCTGCCCCACTGCCTTTTTTCCCTCTAACCTTTACATCTCTTTCCTCAAAAAAAAAAAAAAAAAATCTAATAACACATTTGTTCTTCATTTTTCACACTCGTCATTCCGGAGACCAACGTAAGCGAGCCGCATTCTCCAGCCTGAAAGTCAATTTTACACTCACTCAGCTCTGTAATAAAGAGTCATGTTGACAAGATCACAATGCAGCTCTCCTTTTAGCATGTGGTCAAGGGAGGAAAAGCTATGAATCCTCGCAGTCACACATTCATTCGTTCATTCATTCATTTTCTACCGCTTGGTGCTGGAGCCTATCCCAGCTGTCTTCGAGAGAGAGGCAAGATACACCCTGGACTGGTGGCCAGCCAATCACAGGGCACATATAGACAAACAACCATTCACACTCACATTCATACCTATGGACAATTTGGAGTCGCTAATTAACCTAGCATGTTTTTGGAATGTGGGAGGAAACCGGAGTACCCGGAGAAAACCCACGCATGCACGGGGAGAACATGCAAACTCCACACAGAGATGGCCGAGGGTGGAATCGAACTCTGGTCTCCTAGCTGTGTGGCCTGTGCGCTAACCACTCGACGGCCATGCAGCCACAGTAACACATATACATGAAAATCCTCATTTAAGCAATTAATACTATTATTATTTCTACGTTACGGGTATGCTGGAGCCTATCCCAGCTGTCTTCGGGCGGGAGGCAGGATACACCCTGGACTGGTCGCCACCCAATCGCAGAACTTGCAAAGCATTTTTTTTACAATACATTTTTGCTGTACGTTCTTAAAAACAGCAAGTAGCAGAGATGAGGATGCTGATGTTCTCATTGGGAGTGACCAGGATGGATAAGATCAGAAACGAGTAGACGACAGGGTTGGATGGAGGCAATTATTTTGCTGCGGCGACCCCTGAAGCCCAAAGAGCGGTACATTCTTAAAAACAGCAGGTAGCAGAGATGAGGATGCTGATGTTCTCATTGGGAGTGACCAGGATGGATAAGATCAGAAACGAGTAGACGACAGGGTTGAATGGAGGCGATTATTTTGCTGCGGCGACCCCTGAAGCCCAAAGACCGGTACGTCCTTAAAAACAACAGGTAGCAGAGATGAGGATGCTGATGTTCTCATTGGGAGTGACCAGGATGGATAAGATCAGAAACGAGTAGACGACAGGGTTGAATGGAGGCGATTATTTTGCTGCGGCGACCCCTGAAGCCCAAAGAACGGTACGTCCTTAAAAACAACAGGTAGCAGAGATGAGGATGCTGATGTTCTCATTGGGAGTGACCAGGATGGATAAGATCAGAAACGAGTAGACGACAGGGTTGAATGGAGGCGATTATTTTGCTGCGGCGACCCCTGAAGCCCAAAGAGCGGTACGTCCTTAAAAACAGCAGGTAGCAGAGATGAGGATGCTGATGTTCTCATTGGGAGTGACCAGGATGGATAGGATCAGAAACGAGTAGACGACAGGGTTGAATGGAGGCGATTATTTTGCTGCGGCGACCCCTGAAGCCCAAAGAGCGGTACGTCCTTAAAAACAACAGGTAGCAGAGATGAGGATGCTGATGTTCTCATTGGGAGTGACCAGGATGGATAGGATCAGAAACGAGTAGACGACAGGGTTGGATGGAGGCGATTATTTTGCTGCGGCGACCCCTGAAGCCCAAAGAGCGGTACGTCCTTAAAAACAGCAGGTAGCAGAGATGAGGATGCTGATGTTCTCATTGGGAGTGACCAGGATGGATAGGATCAGAAACGAGTAGACGACAGGGTTGAATGGAGGCGATTATTTTGCTGCGGCGACCCCTGAAGCCCAAAGAGCGGTACGTCCTTAAAAACAACAGGTAGCAGAGATGAGGATGCTGATGTTCTCATTGGGAGTGACCAGGATGGATAGGATCAGAAACGAGTAGACGACAGGGTTGGATGGAGGCGATTATTTTGCTGCGGCGACCCCTGAAGCCCAAAGAGCGGTACGTCCTTAAAAACAACAGGTAGCAGAGATGAGGATGCTGAGGTTCTCATTGGGAGTGACCAGGATGGATAGGATAAGGAACGAGTAGACGACAGGGTTGAATGGAGGCGATTATTTTGCTGCGGCGACCCCTGAAGCCCAAAGAGCGGTACATCCTTAAAAACAGCAGGTAGCAGAGATGAGGATGCTGATGTTCTCATTGGGAGTGACCAGGATGGATAGGATCAGAAACGAGTAGACGACAGGGTTGAATGGAGGCGATTATTTTGCTGCGGCGACCCCTGAAGCCCAAAGACCGGTACGTCCTTAAAAACAGCAGGTAGCAGAGATGAGGATGCTGAGGTTCTCATTGGGAGTGACCAGGATGGATAGGATCAGAAACGAGTAGACGACAGGGTTGAATGGAGGCGATTATTTTGCTGCGGCGACCCCTGAAGCCCAAAGAGCGGTACATCCTTAAAAACAGCAGGTAGCAGAGATGAGGATGCTGAGGTTCTCATTGGGAGTGACCAGGATGGATAGGATCAGGAACGAGTAGACGACAGGTTTGAATGGAGGCGATTTATTTGCTGTGGTGACCCCTGAAGCCCAAAGACCGGTACGTCCTTAAAAACAACAGGTAGCAGAGATGAGGATGCTGATGTTCTCATTGGGAGTGACCAGGATGGATAGGATCAGGAACGAGTAGAAGACAGGTTTGAATGGAGGCGATTTATTTGCTGTGGTGACCCCTGAAGCCCAAAGAGAAAGAAGTTAGCATAGCTGTTCTGTAATATAGGGGAACTTTGATTAGCGTTTTTGCTAGCAGGTCCTTAAACAGCAGAGCACTATAGTAGCTGTCATGTAGGGATTGTTCATTTTTGCAGTAATATGTATATCACCTTTACTTTTATTTAAAAATATCTTATTTTGTATCCAGGCTAGCTGAGTTTTAGACAAACAAATAATTTTTTTATTATTTTTTTTGCTAATACAAGATGAATTCAGGTAGGACTTATGTACATTCCCTGAAGTCTTCAGTCTTAAATTAAATTCTTTCTTTTGCATCAAAGTGGAGGCTGCGAGCCATATTAAGGCCATCACCAAGGATTCCCTAAGCTCTCAAAATCATCATGCAAACCAGACGTTTGCGACGATTGTCACGTGTAAATTACCTTGTAAAAATGTCTTTCACAGCCATAAATACACATCATGAAGGCCTCATTGAAATGTAAAGGTACGGAGGAACAAATGAGGCTGAAAGACTCCCTTGAGTGACGCTAAATCCTTGTTGTCTTAATTAAAGCTGCATCGGAAAGATGAGCGTTAGCATGGCCCGCAGCCCGTCTAAGCAGCACCACTGGGACGATACACTTTTTAAGCTAATCATTATGCTTATTGTACAGAACATTTTTTTTTATATATAATTTTGCATAAGAAGTTGGATTAAAAAAAAACTAGAAAAGCGTTATGATAATTATCTAGAGAGAAGTTGTCAATCAAAAAAATTAAATTCATGTAAATACAAAATAACTTAATTAACGACGCGTTCATCCCACTGCAGTGTTGACGCTCCTGCTGCCACCATGACCATGAAACAAATAGCGTAAATATTAACTTGAAGCCGCGGGGATACACTCACAAATGCATCTTAATTAACAACAGTAGCGACACTACTTCCTTTTTTGCCTAACCTCATGGCCAATGTTGACCACTGTTTTTTTTTTTTTCTAGGGCAAAATAACTGTTTAGTTAAGTTGCGGTACTCTTTGTTAATGCGTAGGAGGTGTTTTTGCTGGACTTGTGTAACAAATTTCCGTGTTATGGAGCAAGGGACTTGGCCGGTCAAACTGTATACAGTTTTAAGGCTCATTATATTGTTGATTGTATTTTACATTCCATGAAACGCTTTATTTCTATAGTATTGTTGGTTCAACTGATTCCCATTTTAAGCCCATGTGATAATATATTGTAATCCAGGAACTGCACGGTGGAGAAGTGGTTGGCAAGCATGCCACACAGCTAGGAGACCCGGTTTTGATTCCACACCCTGTGGAGTTTACATTGTATTACAATTTACATTACAATGTATTGCAGTATTTGATTTGACTAATAATAGGCTATAGTCAACCACAAGACAGCGATCAATTAATTAATTTATGATTTTTTTTAACTTAATGACTATTATGGACTGAGTGGTTAGCGCGCAGGCAAAACAGCTAGGAGACCTGAGTTCGATTCCACCCTCAGCCATTTCTGGACGGGTTTTCTCCGGGTACTCCGGTTTCCTCCCACATTCCAAAAACATGCTAGGTTAATTAGCGACTCCAAATTGTCCATAGGTATGAATGTGAGTGTGAATGGTTGTTTGTCTATATGTGCCCTGTGATTGGCTGGCCACCAGTCCAGCGTGTACGCTGCCTCCCGAAAACAGCTGGGATAGGCTCCAGCACCCCCGTGACCCTCGTCAGGATAAGCGGTAGGGCACATATAGATGACAAACAACCATTCAGGGAGAACATGCAAATTCCACACAGAGATGGCCGAGGGTGGAATTGAACCCGGGTCTCCTAGCTGTGAGGCCTGTGCGCGAACCACATGATTGCCGTGTAGCCACAGTAACTCAACAAATTTTTTTTACAATACATTTTTTCAGTACATCCTTAAAAACAGCAGGTCGCAGAGATGAGGATGCTGAGGTTCTCATTGGGAGTGACCAGGATGGATAGGATCAGGAGCGAGTAGACGACAGGGTCGGATGGAGTTGATTTATTTTGCTGCGGTGACCCCTGAAGCCCAAAGAGCGGTACGTCTTTAAAAACAGCAGGTAACACATATACATGAAAATCCTCATCTCAGCAATTATTACTATTATTATTACTATGTTGCGGGTATGCTGGAACCTTTCCCAGCTGTCTTGGGGGGGGCGGGGGCGGGGTACACCCTGGACTGGTCGCCACCCAATTGCAAAACTTACAAAGCATTTTTTTACAATACATTTTTTCAGTACATCCTTAAAAACAGCAGATCGCAGAGATGAGGATGCTGATGTTCTCATTGGGAGTGACCAGGATGGATAGGATCAGAAGCGAGTAGACGACAGGGTTGGATGGAGTTGATTTATTTGCTGTGGCGACCCCTGAAGTGGGAAGAAGTCAGCAGAGAAGTCCAGTTAATAAAAAAAACTAATTTAGGAAAGCAGGAAGTGAACAAATATAACAGTTACTGATTGTAAAAGTACCAGATGGAGGGGTAGAATTTAATAAGCTTTGCTTCTTCCTACTCCTTTTTGGACATGTGGAACTGTGAACTGATTATGTGATGCATTCAATTGTAATCTGATGCATGTTCAATTGAAATAAAACCATTACCATTACCATTACTTTTCTAATCCATACAATTAGCTCCAGTTGACAGAATAAACATAAAAAATATACATGCATGCTCCCTGCTGGTGACATTATTAGCAGCTTAAAGCCTCTAAAAATATCCAATCCTTTTGATTGACTCTGCAAAGGTCATGTGATTAACATGCTAATGGGAAAAGATCGCTCTTTACGACTCTTGGAATGAACCTTTGGTGCTCATACATTACATAGACACACAAAAACGCAGAAAAAGTCACTTGGACAAATGCTTGGAACGATGTGTCAATTGGAGCGTGTGTCCACACAGGAAAAGGGTAATGTCATGGATATTCGTCCAGAGAGTCGACGTTCCCTTTGCATGAGGTTAAATATACTGCTTTGTGTACTCTGCCTGTGTGTGCGCTCCATCTCCATGTAACCTGCAGCTGGATGAAGATAACCGTGAGCGGCGTCTATCTGTGATGCAGCAGCACACGATGCTACTTGTAGCTTTAATTAGCTGTCGGTAACAAGCCATGCAAGGAAACAATGAAACACGTTCACGGGTGCTATTATTTCATAATATTGCAACTGATTTTGCGGTTCGTTTTATTGCATAAGGTGGATGTTGTGGTTGATAACTGGCAGGAGGATACATGCAGTGCAGTACTGCTTGTGTGTGAGTTGACTTGAATTAAATGGCATCTTGTTGTTATGAATTGACTTTATTTGGAAGGTAGAGGGCTGCACGGTGTGAGAGTGGTGAGCGCACAGACCTCACAGCTAGGAGACCAGGGTTCGATTCCACCATCGGACATCTCTGTGTGGAGTTTGCACGTTCTCCCCGTGCATGCGTGGGTTTTCCTCGAGTACTCCGGTTTCCTCCCACATTCCAAAAACATGCTAGGTTAATTAGCGACTCCAAATTGTCAATAGGTATGAATGTGAGTGTGAATGGTTGTTTGTCTATATGTGCCCTGTGATTGGCTGGCTGGCGACCAGTCCAGGGTGTATCCCGCCTTTCGCCCCAAGACAGTTGGGATAGGCTCCAGCACCCCTGCGACCCTCGTGAGGATAAGCGGTAGAAAATGAATGAATGAATGAAATTGAAATATGCTTATACGTATTTGTATAATCATAAAGACAAATGGTCAGTGGCGGGGAAAGGGTACTTAGGGGTTCAAAGCAAGAAATTCATGGGGCCCCCCACCCCATCTGTGTACACCAAAAAAAAATTTTTTTTGCACACAATTTTTGGGACGACTGCACGGTGAATGAGTGGTTAGCACGCAGGCCTCACAGCTAGGAGACATATGTTCAATTCCAAACTCGGGCATCTCTGTGTGGAGTTTGCATGTTCTTCTCGTAAGATAGATTTTATCACTTCGTACTTCGGTATGTGATTAAAAAAAAACAAAAAAAAACTTAAAACTATATTAGGAAAGCAGGAAGTGAACAAATGTAACAGTTACTGATTGTAAAAGTACCAGATGGAGGGGTAGGATTTAATAAGCTTTGCTTCTTCCTACTCCTTTTGGACATGTGGAACTGTGAACTGATTATGTGATGCATTCAATTGTAATCTGATGCATGTTCAAATGAAATAAAACCATTACCATTACCAAGTTATTGTAATTTAATTGTAATTTAGGACACGTTTTGCAACCAATCTTGCTGAAATTTTCCACACACATGCGTATCAATCCTTTAAAAGTGTGTACCAAATATTACAGTCATTTGACTAACTGCCCTAAACTTGCTGTGTGTTTTGTACATCATGTGTAACAAACTTGAAGTCAATCCCGACTTATACTGTTTGATAGCGGCGCCATCATGCGGCGTATCAGTCAGAAAAGTAATAGCACAAGCAAAACAGTAGGGGTACATGTTTTGACTAAATTTCACCCTTCTGTGTTCAGGGGTTCGGGAGTAGAAGTTCATCTTCAAACGACGCTAGAAACTTTGCAATGCCTGAAGTGGTCGTGTTGTGTTGTCCTAATTTTTTTCACTTTAATATTTTTTTTTTTTTGTGATGTGCAGAAATATTCTCACATATTCTTTATTATTTTCTGTTTTTGTTAACGTTCAAATTAATTAGATTTTCTCTGCTGGAAACTTCAACCTTGCAAGAAGTAGAATAAGTTCTTATCTTTTTACTTGAGGGAATGCACCAGAAAAAAAAAAACTTTTTTTCACTCACTTCTTTCCTCAGATTTCCACAGTTTAATGAAGTTGTATTTACAAAAGTTTTTTTTTTTTTTAAAGCAGTGTTATTATAACTATAATTGAAGCTCACAGTGTGTGACAGAGTTCTTCCCACCACTCCTGGGAATGCAAAAGTTTTTTTTGAGTTCATTGTACAGTAATTAAGATTTATGGAAATCATTTTTGCTGAAACCTTGAAGTTGGAAGTTCCTTGTCAACTTTTATTCACGACATATTCCTGCAGTTGACTCGAGCATTCAAAGTAGAGTTTACGCACCAAAAAAGTTGAAATAAAAACATAATGATGCATCTAAAACAGTGGTCTAAAACATGCGGCCCGTGGGCCATATGTGGCCCGCAGGACACTAGTTTGAGGCCCCCGCCTTGATATGAAAGTTTAATGTTAATGCGGCATGTGTTCGTTTGATATGGATGCTGTATGGTATCATGTACCCAGAAAAAAATATTACGTTTGATTCATGTTCATGTTAAAGGTTAAATAACTGTTAATAGTTATCCTCCCTATTTGTGTGGAAGTGGTAAGTTTTTGGCTATTTAAGTTGAAAGGAAGTAACTTGAAGGCTACCGTTTAGGTCGCTAGCTCTCTAGTTTGCGAGTTAGCATGTGTCTCAAGACCCTGCAGTTGCGCAATATGTTGTAAATAAAAAGAGTATAAATGTGACTATAGTCGTGTTTTGTCATGTCTACAGGGCTCTAATAATGCTTTGTTCATTTTAATCTGAAAAAAATAATTTGTCTACCCATCAACTATATGTGGTTTCTTAAGTTTTTATTATTTGCTGTTTTATTATTTATTATTATTTATTATTATTTATTAAATGTGAGTGTGAATGGTTGTTTGTCTATATGTGCCCTGTGATTGGCTGGCCACCAGTCCAGGGTGTACCCCGCCTCTCGCCCGAAGACAGCTGGGATAGGCTCCAGCACCCCCCGCGACCCTCGTGAGGAAAAAGCGGTAGAAAATGAATGAATGATTAGTATTTATTATTATTTATTATTTATTATTTATTATTTATTATTTATTATTTATTATTTATTATTTATTATTTATTATTTATTATTTATTATTTATTATTTATTATTTATTATTTATTATTTATTATTTATTATTTATTATTTATTATTTATTATTTATTATTTATTATTTATTATTTATTATTTTTTATTTATTATTTATTATTTTTTATTATATTTGTTTATTACTGAGTGATTGCTTTTCTTTATTCTTGATTTGTTTATTTATTTTTCATCTTATTTTGTGCAGAAAAATTAAAATTATGTTAATATTATAAATTATATTATTATTAAAATATTTGAGAACAGTGGAATGTTTTATCAGAGCTTTTATTGTAGTATTTGTATTGTAGCTTTTATTTTACTGTTTTTAATAAATGCATTTTTTTTGCCCAGACCCTAGCTCCAGTGGCCCCCAGGTAAATTGAGTTTGAGACCCCTGCTCTATAGTATCACTGAACTTCCATATGTGCTTTTTACTTGCACGTAAATTGACTAGAAGAGATGTTTTCACACTCTTTACACAAGCACTTAGCTCCGCCCCCTCCCGCTGAGTATTACTGCGGCTGCATTGAAGTCAAACCGCTGAATGGAAAAGAAAAAGCTAGCCAGTGAACTCCGCTTTGGGATCAACAATGTGAAGTTTTTCATGACCTGTGAGTGGATGTTTCTGACACTAAAATGGGACCCTGTGCACGCTTCCAGGGGAGAAGACCACCCGTTGAGCGGAGTCCAGAGCTAACCATCTGGCCTGGCTACATCAATGCGGCAACCTCAGACTCATCTAATGATGTTTTATGTAACTAAAATGACCTCCTTTTACAAAACACGGCCAAATAGAAACCTCAAAACCACAACATTTGAAAGCGAGATTGGGTATTTTGGCACGATTCAGTGCACTGCTGCATTTTTTCATGTATCCATGATTATATTTGTACATTTACTCATTCTTTTCTGTACATTTCTCATGTATTTTCAGTTGATGTTTTTTTTCAAAGCTGCTTATCCTCACTATGGTGTATGCTGGAGCCTATCCCAGCTGTCTTCAGACGAGAGGCGGGGTACACCCTGGACTGGTGGCCAGCCAATCACAGGGCACATATAGACAAACAACCATTCACACTCACATTCATACCTATGGACAATTTGGAGATGGCCGAGGGTGGAATTGAACTCGGATCTCCTGTGAGCTAACCACTTTTTCCACCGTGCTAAACTTAAACATTCATTAATTCATTTTCTACCGCTTATCCTCACAAGGGTGGCGGGGGGTGCTGGAGCCTATCACAGTTGTCTTCGGGCAAGAGGCGGGGTACACCCTGGACTGGTCGGCAGCCAGCCAATCACAGGGCACATATAGACAAACAACCATTCACACTCACATTCATACCTATGGACAATTTGGAGTCGCTAATTAACCTAGCATGTTTTTGGAATGTGGAAGGAAACCGGAGTACCCGGAGAAAAGATGGCCGAGGGTGGAATCAAACTAGTGTCTCCTAGCTGTGTGGCCTGCACGCTAACCACTCAGTCCATAATACAGTCATTAAGTTTCAAAAATTCATAAATTAATTAATTGATCGCTGTCTTGTGGTTGACTATAGTCTATTATTAGTCTAATCAAATACTGCAATACATTCATTCATTTTCTACCTCTTATCCTCACAAGGGTTGCGGGGGGTGCTGGAGCCTATCCCAGCTGTCTTCTTCAGGTGAGAGGCGGGGTACACCCTGGACTGGTCGGCAGCCAGCCAATCACAGGGCACATATAGACAAACAACCATTCACACTCACATTCATACCTATGGACAATTTGGAGTCGCTAATTAACCTAGCATGTTTTTGGAATGTGGGAGGAAACCGGAGTACCCGGAGAAAACCCACACATGCACGGGGAGAACATGCAAACTCCACACATAGATGGCCGAGGGTGGAATTGAACTCGGGTCTCCTAGCTATGAGGCCTGCGTGCTAACCACTCATCCACCGTGTGGCCATTTTTTTAGTCATTAGTTATAAGTATCTGTATTGGAAAGAAACACTGAAAATAGATAGATTATTATTATTTATTGTATTTTATGCATTTTCCTCCTCATTTAGTCTATTTTCTTTACATTTTTGTGCTTTTTTCTGTACATATTTTTTACATTTTTATATAATTTTTCAATCACCACTGCCAGATACCATAAGAACTATTTACCTCCACAAAGAAGATTACATTTTAGTGCAGATATGAATCAAGATGTTCCAGGAATCTGATTATAAACATGTTTTTATTTATTTTATTTTATTTTTTTTTTACACAGGATTACTGAAAGAATGTTTGACCCTGGAAGATATCATTTCTATTTCTATTATGCCTTAATGTGTTTACTTCTTTTTTGGGCAGTTCTAAGTCTCAAAATAAAGAATACATTCAGTTCCTGGGTGGGTCAGACCATTTTTTCCAGTAGGGGTAGAGAACCTGTAGCTTTTCAGGAATTTTAGATGTGATCCACAATGCAAGTTAGCACATAAAACTTCCCATAAAACGGTTGTTGTATCATATTTTTAATACATGTATGTCCCTCACGGGAATTAAAAGGGGTGAGTATAAAAAATGGATTCCTTGTTGGAAACTAGCTGAACCGTGTCCTTCGTCCCGGCTTCATTGTCGTCAGACGCCATTACAGCGTGCAGACCACTTCTCTTCATCATCTATCTCGTCATCTTCTTCTCCCACCATTAAACCCACGGTGATAAAAGAAGGAATTAATCTCCCGTCAACGTCTTTCTTTCACACGTCATAAGTTCCACAGCAACACCCATCGTTTGGCGTCTTCTCATTTGACTCGTGGGAGCGTGGTGTCTTGTAATATTCCGATTCTCTTATCGTCGGCCATCTTACATCATCAGCTGAATAAACATACGCAGGCAAGTGCAAAGATTGAAAAGTCCTGCAGCTTCTGGATAGGTCAATGCAAGAAGTTTCACTTTATGCATTTATATAAAATCCAATTTCTCTATAAAATGGGAAGGTCATTCTCATTTTGGCCATTTTTTAGAGTGTTTTAGCATGTTGTACTGATATAAAAAGGCAATGTCTGCATAGACTTTATTAATAAGGAAACATATTGGTACCACATAAGCTGTGGAAACACTTCAAAAATGGAAATAGTATTGTTTCTATAATGTAACCGTCATAAAGATCTGCAGAATGCTGTGAAATTTTGTTGTTTATTAAGAAAATTCTATATTCACAAATCCAGAGTGATGTTATGTATTATTATTTTATTATTATGTTATTTCTTTGTTATTTACTTTTTCTTATTTATGTTGATATAGTTCTGTAGGATTGCACTTTTATGTTCCTGTAATTCTGCTTATACTGTTTTGTAATTGAAGTTTGTAATAAAATATATATTAAAAAAACAAACAAACTGTGGAACCACGTGATTTCTCCCAGCCAATCACAGCAGTGAAGAAGCATTTATAGGGTCGTGCATTGAGCATCGATTGGAACCGATTCCACCATTCCGATTCTCCCGGAACCGTTCATTGTTTAACTTCCGGTGCCTAAGTTCGGCGATTGGCCAGCGGCATAACACCAAATTGAAAACCGGCGGCGAGTGAGCGTTTGCGTTCATTCATTTCAACAAAGGACAGTGTGTAACGTCAATTGCTAGTTCAGATGATATTGTGCAAAAAAATGACGATTGCGCCATGAAAGACGCTCCATTCACAGGATTCAACACCACCGGATTTACCGCTCCGTTTATGGCAAGCTACACCGGACTTTTTACCCCGATTTTGATGGGCTACACCGGACTTCTTTCAAACAGTCAGGTAAGCGAAACGTATGCTAGCATTGAAGTAACAAACAAATGTTACTTTAGACTGTGAATACGGCGGCCAATTCAAATATCTAGCTAACTAATGCTATGAACTTTAGCTGATGTTAATGCTAGCTTTAGCCAGGAAGTTGACCAGACCCCGCATTACTCTATTTACTTTACTTGTTTACCATGGTGAAGTTAGTTTTTCACATTGGGGCGTTTGATATTCATTTCCGTCACTGTTAAATTCAAGTTAGCAGTTGGGTATATGGCTCCCTAGCAACGGGTTAGCATTGTTGCTATTGTAGCAGGTGAAGTGTAGGGTGAATTTTTTGGACAAAAACTCAGGAACTTGAGAGGACGTGTGGACTCCGTTTATTGAATTGAAAGTCGTGGTCTACCACAGTCGTGGTATTGCGTATTAAACATACAAAAAATATAAAAATAAGCAATATACATGTAAAAAGAATGAATGGCGTACGAGTGTCTGTCAATCTCTCGGTTTCGGGCGCTATGATAGGATAAGACGGGCAAGCACGCAGATAAGTCCCGCCCCCACCAAATAAGGAACGGTGAACTGACTCACTAGCCAATCAAAAAAAAGCATTTGCAACTGAACTGAACTGGACTGAACGGGTATTGTAGGGGCGGTGACCTCGTTCATTCCGTCCACAAAAAAAGAACTAGTTCATTTGAACCGTTCGTTCATGACCGACACATGTCTATTCCGTAACATAAGACGCTCTCCAATACATAAACAACAGGATATGTGCCATTGTTTTTTTCATAAGCTTTTTAAAAACACTAATCATTTGTGAACGTGTACTACTATATAGAGTATAAATATTTATATCATATGTAATGTAAATATAATACACTGGTATATGATATAATAAATAAAAAAAGGTTTTAAAACCTGTGTGTGTATAATGAAAAAAAATAGATGTAAATATTTTTTCCCATTTGTATATTTACATACATTTTTCTTGTCAATTTATGTCATCTAGTCTTCAATTACAGGGTCTGATTCCCTTGTCATTGTAAATAAATACCACAAAGCACAATGAATGCAAATGTACAAACAAAAGCAGAAAGATGAAATGCATATAACAACAAACAGCAGCTAAAGTAGTGCATAAAAGAGTCATAATTTATTGCATAAGCCATACTGTATGTTTTTAACTACATTATTGATGATGGTTTGATGATAAAAACGATGTAATACTCTGGTGGTTTGTGCCTCTTCTTCCACAAGAAAGATCCCAATGAATTTAACTGCAGTTGCTGGAATCACGGACAACTGGGACAACACGGTAAGAATTATTTTAATAACATTTAACCTGTGTGTTATTAGCTATTATTATAGCTATTATTTAGCTTTTGGACATCATAATATGTTGCCAAAAGTATATACAAATATAGACTAGAGCAGTTCTTAGCTATGCTGCTGAAAAAAAGCGGTGTTGTACTGCTAGTTTGCTATGATTAGTTGTGGCCCACTGATCTTTTGCTTACCTTTCCCAGAGATCAACAGGATTTGTGGGTAATCCCGCATGGAGCAGATGGACACACAGGTAAGATCCCAGTGGAAGATACAGGAGGGACTCTAATTGGACCGCCCCCTCACTCCACTGTTATCCTCTGAATTATAATCACAGCAACTTTGACAGCACACACACTGTATACGGTGTACCTAATGTTGTGTCCGGTGAGTGCATATATTCAACGCAGCGTCCCCAGAGCCAGAGACATGTACCGGTACACGGTATGCAGTAATCAGACTGGGGGGTTTGGGGGCAGCGTTTGGCTGTCTGTCTGCCTCCATCCATCACATCACAATATTTCACATCAAATTATAGAATAAAGAAAGTAATATCTCCAAGCAGATGGCCTTCTTAGATTCGACTGCAATTTATTGGCTAAAAGACAAAGTGGTGCAAGTCTCCTGGGGGATTTTACACAAGTCTCATGTGGTTATTATATTTTATCTTTACTATGTGTGGGTTTTAGCCACTGTAATACACCACCACTTTTCTGGCCTTTTACCAAAACACGGAGCTAAGATGGAGCCCTGTAAAGACACTATTAACTACCTTGGCAGCTTTATTCCTATATTGTACATCAGAAGGCTAATTTTTATTAATGAGTCAGACGTAAACCAGAGCGGGACACCTGTATTTTCCACTGCAAAGTGAACGCAACAGTCCTTGTAATTTGGCTTGTACCTGTGTTATGAGTTTTATGGTAGATGCCTTTAAACTGCAAGTGCTGCCGCTGCACTTTAGTTAAATGGGGCTTCTGGTTAACACCTGGATTTTAAACAGACACGCTAATTCATCCGAAAAGAAATGCTATGCGAGGGCTGGGGTGGAAATAAATAATGACAAGCCAGTGTATTGTACACTGACAAGACACATCATTAGGTCCACCTATTATACCTGTTGATATGCTACTGGAATGGAATGGAATGGAATGGCCTTTATTGTCATTATACAAGATGTACAACGAGATTGGAGAGCTTCTCCTTTCAGTGCAGTAGTCAAGTTAAAAAAAAAAGTATGTCAAAGTAGAGTAAAAAAGACAATTTAACAAGATATATACAAGATGTATACAAGGTATCCAGAATATACACATAGTATTGCAGTATTCATGTGAAATGACCTTCTTTGGGGCTGAGACATAAACAGAGTCTCCATTTGGGTTTTGAATAATAACCCTAAAATAAAATACAATAAAATAAAATACAATACAATACAATACAATACAATAAAATACAATAAAAACACACAAATGTAATAAAATTTAATTTAATTTTAAAAAATTCAATTTAATAAAAATTAAATAAAATTCAATTTAATACAAATTTAATAAAATTCAATAAAATTTAATAAAAATTTAATAGAAATTTGATTTAATGAAATAAAAATTTTATAGAAATTTGATTTAATGTAATAAAAATTTAATAAAAATTTAATATAATGTAATAAAAATTAAATACAAATGTAATAAAATTCAATGTAATTTAATAAAAATTTAATAAAATTTAATTTAATAAAAAATAATGAACATTTAATTTAATAAAAAAATACAAATTCAATTTAAATTTGAATTAAAGTATCTCCTTACATTTGTTTAAATTGCTTATTAATTATATATTTTTTTACATTTTTTTATGGCAATTTATTCATCAACATTATTTGTTGATGCTGTTTTTCATTTACATGCTGCTTCTTAGCCATTTATTTACCAGCCTTCACTTCTTTGTCGTCATTCTTTTTCAATACGGACTTTCACCATGGCCACCTTTTATTACTAATTTTATTCACACATTTGTTCCTCGAGTCTCACTTTTTATTGTTTATAAATGATTAATTTCTACAATGTACATTAATTATATACACTGTATTACTGTATGTTTATGAATGGCACATTTATGCTGCTGTATGCAATGCATCAATCTGTCTTTTTCCCTTGCAGTAAATATAGGACTGACTCTGCATCTCCAATCCACCCCCCACCCCCACCCCCATGCCTCTCTCTCTCTCTCTCTCTCTCTCTCTCTAACCCCCCCCCTGCCCACCTCCAACCACCTCTCCTCCTTCTCTTGGCTCTTGTTGCCAGAGCAGAGGCAACACAAGAGGATGTATCCTGTTACTCTCCTCTCGCACGTTCAGGGCTCCGCGAGAAGACACACACGTTAACATCTATCTGTTCTGGAGTGTGTGTGTGTCTGTGTTTGTGTGTGTTGTCTTTTTTTTTCTTTTATTTTGAGGAGTTGCACACCTCCCATGTTTCATCTGGATGTTATTGGCTGGATGGTCCGTGCAAAAGTGGATGTTAAGCTCATGGCTGCTACGACGAGGAGGAGGAGGAGGATAACAGGGTGAGTATGTGTTTAAAAGTGTGTGTCGTGTGTACGGGTTGCAGTCATAAATACATGATATGCTTTGAAAAGTTAAAAAGTGCTGCTTTTTTTTTTTTTTTTTTTTTCGCTTAGTGGAGCTGTCCGTGGTGCTGAAACTCTGATGCCGAATAGTGCCATTTATATGCAGCGCTTCACTTCATCACAGCACAAATGCGCGTATGCATCATACCGTTACTGTCTCTATACGTGTGTGTGTGTGTGCACGTTTGTGTGCGTTTTCAACAAGTAGGCAGCAGAGAGCGTAAGGTCTGTCTGCGTCCAAGCTGGTTACCTCACAGCAGCCGGTGTCTCGGATTAGGAAGGGAGAGTCATCCGATTAGCTAAATGAAGGCAAGCTGTCGACTCCTCCGCTTCCATTTGCGCCATGCATGCACAAGCGCAGGGCGGTGGGAGAAAGTCAAAGGTTGTGTGTGTGTGTGTGTGTGTGTGTGAGTGTGTAATGGGGTTATAAACAGGTGGTTGTTTTCAGTCATTCCTTGATCAATGGATGGATAGATTGATAAATAGGAATATTAATTGGTTGACTGAATGATTAATGGTTAGATTATTTAATCGATACAGTTCATGCCATGACTAGCTAGGTAGGGAGATGCAATGATCGATTCATGAACCCACAGTATACAACTGTAGATAGATCAGTTCTGCCAGTTGGTGGGTAGATTGATTGATCAGATGGTTGACTAATTGATAATTAATAAACGGACATAATAATATGGATGTGGTTGATTGATAAGATTCACATTTCAAATCAGGAGGTTTAGTCAGTCACTAGGTAGATTGATTAATGGTGGGATCGACTGCTTGAGTTGATGTAATGAATTTCTGAATTTCAATGTGATTGATTTGCTCATTGATTGGTTAGTCGACATATCTCATATAATAGATAAGTTGATTGATTTTTTTCATACGATCGAAAGATAGATGGATTTATTATTGCATTTATCAATTTTTTCATATAATAGATTGAATGATTGATTAATAGATTTATGGGTGAGTGGCAGCTACACGGCGGTCGAGTGGTTACCGCGCAGACCTCACAGCAAGGAGACCAGGGTTCAATTCCAAAATTCACGGTTCGGTTTAATACATGATTCATTCATTTTCCACCGCTTTTCCTCACAAGGGTCGGGGGTGCTGGAGCCTATCCCAGCTGGTTTAATACATGATATTTTTTTTTTATTTAATTTGATTGAAAGACCCGAGTTCAATCCCACCCTCGGGCATCTCTGTGTGGGGTTTGCATGTTCTCCCCCGTGCATGCGTGGGTTTTCTCCGGGTACTCCGGTTTCCTCCCACATTCCAAAAACATGCTAGGTTAATTAGCGACTCCAAATTGTCCATAGGTATGAATGTGAGTGTGAATGGTTGTTTGTCTATATGTGCCCTGTGATTGGCTGGCTGGCGACCAGTCCAGGGTGTACCCCATAGGCTCCAGCAACCCCTGCGTCCCTCGTGAGGATAAGCGGTCGAAAATGAATGAATGAATGAATGAATGGATGAGTGGCTGATTGAGAGATTAGAGGTAAATTTTTCAATTTATTGTGGATGGACTGATTGCCAGTCCTAGATTGATTAAACAATTAATCAAATGATTGGTTTCATATTATTGATTGATGGATCATTTGCAAGAAGGTACTGTACATGAACTGACTGGTTAATTGAATGTTTTCATATTTTGTACAGGTATAAGTGACTCGCAAATCAATGATGTTGTTGATCAAGTTCATTTATTATGGATCGGTGGATGAATCCTCAGACCGCAAGCTAGATTGGTAGGTTCATGATTGATTGATTTGAGAGAGCTGTATGGAAGTCGCACAAAGGGTAGACAGTCTCCCGTGTCAGTAAAATGCATTGATGGGAAGTCTTTGCTGAGTCATGTGCGCTAATGGTCCGCCTATGACAAACATCACATTATTGCGAGCGTGTTTATGAAAGGCTGCATGTGAGAGTGCATATTAGACCATTTGCCTCCACCTGAGTGTTTGTGCGAAGTGAATGTGTTTGTCCAACCTGGGACGCGTCCACCTCTCAGCATGTCAAAGCCTGTTAGTCATGCCGGATGACAGAAGCAGCAGGTTTCACATTTAAGGAACGGCTGCTGCCGCTGCTCCTGCTAAAGTGCTTAGAGAGTTGGAGAGTTTGTCCTCGAAGTGACGTGACAAAAGATGAAAGGAAGTCTATTCAATTCGCAGTCATGGAATATGATTTAAGTCATCATATGTTGGTACTTTTATAGATCCACAACATCAAGTTTCATATTCACTCAGTGTTTAGTTCCTTTTATTTAATATAAATTATCGAAAATTTGTTAACTATTTTCATATATACAATCACATATAACAAGTGTAATGAAAATACATTTTGAGTATTGAGTACTAAAATTAGGACTTTTTTATTTTTGTTAAGAAAATGAATACAAGACTTGATTCACAAAACGCCATTTTAACAATATGTAAAAAATATGTAATATGTAAAAAAAACATACAATATTATGGGGGGTGCTGGAGCCTATCCCAGCTGTCTTCAGGCGAGAGGCGGGGTACACCCTGGACCGGTCGCCAGCCAGCCAATCACAGGCCACATATAGACAAACAACCATTCACACTCACATTCATACCTATGGACAATTTGGAGTCGCCAATTAACCTAGCATTCTCCTAGCTGGGAGGCATGCGTGCTAACCACTCGACTACCGTGCAGATATGTTACAATATGTTAAAATTTTTTTTGTCATGTTTTTGGAATGTGGAAGGAAACCGGAGTACCCGGAGAAAACCCACACAGGGGAGAACATGCAAACTCCACAGGGGGTGGAATCAAACTCGGGTCTCCTAGCTGTGAGGCATGCTTGCTAACCACTCGACTGTCTTTGGGGCGAGAGGCGGGGTACAACCTGGACTGGTGGCCCGCCAATCACAGGGCACATCAACCATTCACACTCACATTCATAACTATGGACAATTTGGAGTGGCCAATTAACCTAGCATGTTTTTGGAATGTGGGAGGAAACCGAAGTACGCGTAGAAAACCCACTCACGCACGTGGAGAACATGCAAACTCCACAGGGGGCGGAATCGAACTCAGGTCTCCTAGCTGTGAGGCATGTATGCTAACCACACGTCTGCCGTGCAGATATGTAAAAAAATTCCACTATTTTACACTCTTCCGCACTCTGTGTGTATGCTAGTGGCCCCGTCTCCACCCCTTGTGTGACTAACAAAAGGCCTCACTCCACTCCATTGTTCTGTGGTTCTATTGTGTGAAACCAATGCACAGTGAATTCCCTCCCCGCCTGCTTGGAGGCGAGAGACTAGGAAAACAGATATGCTTGCACATGGGAATATGATGAGGCCAGCAAATTATATATTATCATCCCAGTCCAAGTGCTCACAAGATTATTTTCTTCATCTTGTCACTTTTTAGTTTTTTAAGATCTTGTGTGTATATCTATATTCATGTATTTTTGTACAGTAAAACCTCGATCTATGAAAACCTCATTATGCTAATAATTCAGAATACTAAACAGGCTCATTTCACACAAAAAAAACATTCAAGAATCGATAAATGCCATCATGCCAGAATTCATTTGGTAGCTGTTTGTTGTGTCCTCCCATTGGCTATATTGGTTATCTCCCAGAATCCTCAGCGATGCCACAGCAGGGCATGACGCAGTGAGTGTTGCTCTGGAATAGCGTACCGAAAGCTCTCATTCATTGTCTTGACTTTATTGTGCTGGGAAATAACAATGAGTCGTAAAAAAGTCAAGTATAAGAGTTTAGTTACGTAATCTAAGTATGATTTCTGCCATGTGTCAAAACGGGCTGGAACGAATTACGTCATTTATAGGGTAAATCTCATAACATGAAAATTCCCTGCGGAGTGAATGAATTCCGTATCTCGAGGTAATGGTAATGGTTTTATTTCATTTGAACATGCATCAAATTACAATTGAATGCATCACATAATCAGTTCACAGTTCCACATGTCCAAAAGGAGTAGGAAGAAGCAAAGCTTATTAAATCCTACCCCTCCAACTGTTACATTTGTCCACTTCCTGCTTTCCTAATTTATTTTTATTTTTATTTTTATTTTTATTTTTATTTTTATTTTTATTTTTATTTTTATTTTTATTTTTATTTTTATTTTTATTTTTATTTTTATTTTTATTTTTATTTTTATTTTTATTTTTACAATCAGTAACTGTTACTTTTGTTACTTTTGTTAATTTGTTCACTTCCTGCTTTCCTAATATAGTTCAAGATTTTTTTTTTTAATTGTAATTTTGATGTAATTTAATTTAAAAAAATAATAATTTAATTTAATTTTTGTCACGTACCTTATCCTCACGAAGGTCGGGGGGAGGGGCGCTGGAGCCTATCCCAGCTGTCTTCGGGCGACAGGCGGGGTAAAACCCACGCATGCACGGGGGGAACATGCAAACTCTACACAGAGATGGCCGAGGGTGGAATTGAACTCGGGTCAGTTTAAAAAAAAAAAAAAAAAAAAACACAATTATTTTTTTTTGTCACATATTGAAGTACAGTAAACCTCGGATATATCTGACTCGGATATATCGGAAAGTCACTCACAACGGACAGATAAAAAAGAACCGATTTTTCTGTAATGCATTTCCAATAAAAATTCATTGCATATATCGGATTTTTTATAACGGATTTCGCCTATTTTGACAAAATCTCCAGTCCCGTTCCAATTTCCCTCGCATATATTGGATGGCCGCATCGTGTCTTTCTCCTGGCTCCAGATTTAGGACAAATATAAAAGTGAGTGACGTCAATAATACTAGCACAGCAGTGAATGAGATCTTAACCTCACTATTGGAAATAACGTAGGCCTGACGGGCGTAACAGGGCCTAGCTTAATTAACAATTTGTTATGCTCGGGGTCCAATAAAGTTAAATTCTCATTACCTTGTGTCTCTTTTCATTGCTCAGTCCAGGTACGTACATTGGAAACATAGTCAAGGAAGTGCCTTTTTATAACGGATAAAATCCGATTTACACATATACCGGATATAAATCCAATATATGCGTAAAACGGACATTTTCCGGTATACGCATATAACGGATTTTGCTTATATCGGACAAAACCAGTGGGAAGAATTGAATCCGATATATCCGAGGTTTACTGTACAAGGTGGTATGACCATCCAATGTCATAATGGGTACCATAGTAAGTGTCAATATAGTGATATATATATAGCACATCATGACTGGTTCAAGACTCTTCATCCTTGTATTTAGCAAACATCAACTGCTTGTATTGTTTCTTGAATTGGCTCATCGTTGTGCATTGTTCGAGGTATCATTGTGTATTCTATGTATAAATCCACAATATAACGTATCCCATAGCAAAAAGGTACAATACACTGCACTGATGGATGCTGATGTGTTCACTAATACAAAGTAACAGGCCAGTAATTCACTTGCAAAACTCAAAAATCGCATTTTCATGCTTGCAGCAGACAAAATTTAATAGCGTCTGGGGTCCCCTGATTGTATAATATAACACCATTTGACTTGCCGTGTTATGCGGGAGAAATCAATCTTGTGATTTGACACATCAATTCTTAATGAGACGGCTACCATTAAAAGTGTTGAGAGGATTTAAAGTGGTGGTGGTTTGCTCACATGAGGGGGGGGCAAAAAGGGCCACAGTGGAATGGCACTGACACGGCAGATAATAGACTTTACTGTTTCCATTTGTGCCAAGGGAACGTCTGACAATCTTGCAGACACCTTTTGGCTGTGCACACTTCTCCTCAAGGTGGTGACTAGTGTCCGCTGTGATGCTAAATCAGACTGACCACCCGAGATAGCACCCACTACTCAAGTCCCTGGGCTGGAACACATCAGTGAAAGCACAGTGTTGCTTTTATGCGTTGATGTTCATTCTTCATGATGATTCCGCGTCATTGGCCTAAAATTAGAATCATAACTCCTCCTCTCTTGTTTGCTAACAGCAGTTGAGACATAAAAATACTGTCTTAAATCATGTCAATACAGTAATATATCTCACATTGTAGTACATACTGCTGAAGATACACGAGCTTGTGTCGTCATAATAATACGTTTTGTTTATAATGAAAACTCTCAAAGTGCGAACCCAAATATGGTAATGGTTTAATTTCATGTGAACATGCATCAAGTTACAAAATCACATAATCAGTTCACAGTTCCACATGTCCAAAAGGAGTAGGAAGAAGCAAAGCTTATTAAATCCTACCCCTCCATCTGGTACATTTACAATCAGTAACTGTTACATTTGTTCACTTCCTGCCTTTCTGATATTTTTTATTTTTTATTTTTTATTTTTTATTTTTTATTTTTTATTTTTTATTTTTTATTTTTTATTTTTTATTTTTTGATTAATATAAAACAACTATCCATTTTCAAGATGCGTTTTTGGGAAAAAATATTTTTCAATATGAACATTTTTTTAATCAGACAATACATTACTATACAGTATTTCACACTGTATTACACATTTTTTATTTTTTATTTTTTATTTTTTATTTTTTATTTTTTATTTTTTATTTTTTATTTTTTTATTAATATAAGACAACTACACTTTTCAAGACGTGTTTTTGGGAAAAATAAATATTTTTCAATATGAGCATTTTTTTTAGTAGGGCAATACATTACTATGCAGTATTTCACACTGTAGTACACAGTTAAGATACACAAACTGAATATAATATGATCTTGAATACAAGACAACCCTTGAATTTAGGTGATCCCTCTTTTTCTGAAAGTACTCTTTTTCAGAAAAAGTACAATTAAAAATAAAATAAATCCGCTCACTCGCATATTATTTAATGGTTTCAGTAGCCCGGTCATGCTGTATTTTTTTTTTTTTTCGACAGCCTGTGTGTGAGATTGGATTTACATTCAACAAAAACAACCAAGTTAATTGTGCCTAACGAGATTATACGCCTGCTGGCCAAAACATTTGTGAATCTGCATATCTGGCAACCCATGCAGGAGAGCGACTCAGGCAAATCACCTTATTTTCACCACTCACATGACAATGTTGTGCATGGAAAGTCCGACACATTTCCAATTGTACAACCATTTTCGAAATGTAGTAGCATAGACACGAGAATGCCTTTCTTAATTAATTCACTCATGCTAAAGCATGCTATTAAAAAACAAAATTCCAGACTTTGCCCAAAAGTCTATATAAAATGGGGCAATAGTTATTTTTTGTTTGCTTGGGCCACTTGTGATAAAAGTTAAGTGTGTCTGAATCCCAGTGGGAGATTAAATGAGCACAGTTTTAATCCATTGTGGTAAAAAAAAGATGTGAGAATGTTTGCCCCACTTTAATATCCTAAGTAGCTTTCTCTATGATCAGCGCCTCCCCAAACTTTTCCATTCCTGGACACAAATAAGGAGGAACGAGTCAATGGACTCTGGATAAACACTCATGTACCGTGGGAGTTTTACAACCCGAGGAGAAATTAAAAGCTCTTAACTTTGGCTGGAAATGTTAAAACTGGAAGGTTTATACAATCTTGAAATCAGGGGACATACTGATTATAGGGTTTTTGCGAGATAACACAATACTATAGTTAATATTTTCCACACATCAATGTACTGGTGCCACTGGTATACCCTGGACTGGTGGCCAGCCAATCACAGGGCACATATAGACAAACAACCATTCACACTCGCATTCATACCACTTACTGAGTCTTTTGAGCTTGCATAGTAGTCGGTTAATATTCTGCATCATGCATTGGTAGTGTATTGTCTGGTTGATGCAGCATAATACTCTTACTGTAGTACTGTAGCTATATATATGCAGTATATGTATTTACATTCCACAAGCCATTTTTATTCATTCATTTTCATGAGTGTCACGGGGGGTGCTTGAGCCTATCCCAGCTGAGCCTATCCCATGTTCTCCCCGTGCATGCGTGGGTTTTCTCCGGGTATTCCGGTTTCCTCCCACATTCCAAAAACATGCTAGGTTAATTAGCGACTCCAAATTGTCCATAGGTATGAATGTGAGTGTGAATGGTTGTTTGTCTATATGTGCCCTGTGATTGGCTGGCTGGCCACCAGTCCAGGGTGTCTCTTGCCCGAAGACAGCTGGGATAGGCTCCAGCACCCCCGCGACCCTCGTGAGGAAAAGCGGTAGATAATGAATGAATGAATGAATGAATGACTGTAGTGGGGCTGCATGGCTGCCAAGTGGTTAGCGCACAGGCCTCACATCGAGGAGACCCGAGTTCAATTCCACCCTCGGGTGGACCGGGTACTCCGGTTTCCTCCCACATTCCAAAAACATGCTAGGTTAATTAGCGACTCCAAATTGTCCATAGGTATGAATGTGAGTGTGAATTGTTGTTTGTCTACGTATATGTGCCCTGTGATTGGCTGGCCACCAGTCCAGGGTGTACCCCGCCTCTCGCCCGAAGACAGCTAGGATAGGCTCCAGCATGCCCGTGACCCTAGTGAGGATAAGCGGTAGAAAATGAATGAATGAATGAATGAATGACCAAGCCATTAGACACTTTGAAGTTGAAGCCAGCTAATGCACCAATCAATGGAGGGCCAACACGTTACAGGTTTTCTCTCCAACCAGTTTCCCCAACAGGTCACTTAATTGACGAGCTCTTTCCCTTAAATTGAAGGAGGTGTTAAAATCGCCTGATTTCGTGACTGGCTGGAAAAGAAAACCTGCAGTGTCTCTGGCGTCCATGGCACGAGTTTGACACCTCTGGGCTACTGTAATCTTCCTCTCACACACACACACACACACACACACACACACACACACAGCCAGGAGCAAGACTTAACACTGCTAACACACTGCTTGACGTGTAGCCACACACACACACACACACACACACACAATTCACCACTGTGTCTCTTGTCTGCGGGGATAAACATCGATGCATTCTCCTAAGTGAAAAAAAAACACAATAACAACTCACCTTTTATTTATTTTCCTACTATCTGGAATGGAAATCCTTGCTGACAAGTCCTTACTATGACAAGCAATCTTGAGTCGCATTTTCGACAACAAAGAATATTGGTACGATCTGTACAAAAAATAGGGTAAAAATTGGGGCGGCATTGTGAAAATGTTGACCCTGTCATACAAATAACATTATGCCAAAAATATGTGATGTGAGATTTAAATTACGATAACGGAGGTAATTCACTCACATAGTTCCCAATCCATTGGATAAAATGCAAATACAGTAAGAAACAGACACAAATCATATAAAAAATCAAATTATAAAGGACCTAAAACCTAAAATTGGTGCAAAATTACCAAAAGAATTACCACAAATGCGTATTTCACTAACAGGAAGTAAATAACATCTGCAGACTAAAACAGGAAGTCAAAACCATGACAATAAAGTGACAATCTACACATAGAATACATAAGAAAAACTACTAACCACTACAAACTCTATCACTACTAATATTAATAACAATAAAAACAGAAAATGAAATGATCATGAGCTGGAGCCTATACCAGCTGACTTTGGAAAAGAGGCAGGGTACTCACTGGACTGGTGGCCAGCCAATCACAGGGCACATATAGACAAACAACCATTCACACTCACATTCATACCTATGGACAATTTGGAGTCGCTAATTAACCTAGCATGTTTTTGTAATGTGGGAGGAAACCGGAGTACCCGGAGAAAACTGGGGAGAACATACAAACTCCAGAGATGCGGAATCAAACATGGGTCTCACATTCAAACACTCACATTCATACCACTTACTGAGTCTTTTGAGCTTGCACAGTAGTAGGTTAATATTCTGCATCATACATTGGTAGTGCATTGTCTGGTTGATGTGGCACAATACTTTTACTGTAGTACTGTAGCTATATATGCAGTATATGTATTTACATTCCAGCATCCATTTTTATTCATTCATTCATTCATTTTCATGAGTGTCACGGGGTGCTGGAGCCTATCCCAGCTGTTTTTGGGCGAGAGGCGGGGTACACCCTGGACTGGTCGCCAGCCAGCCAATCACAGGGCACATATAGACAAACAACCATTCACACTCACATTCATACCTATGGACAATTTGGAGTCGCTAATTAACCTAGCATGTTTTTGGAATGTGGGAGGAAACCGGAGTACCCGGAGAAAACTGGGGAGAACATACAAACTCCAGAGATGCGGAATCAAACATGGGTCTCCTAGCTGCGTGGCTGCGGGCTAGCCAATTTTCTACCATACAGCCCCAGATTAAACTATTCATTCATTCATTTTCTACCACTTATCCGAGGGGGGAGCCTATCCCAGCTGTCTTCACGCGAGAGGCAGGGTACACCCTGGACTGGTCGCCAGCCAATCACAGGGCACATATAGACAAACAACCATTCACACTCACATTCATACCTAAGGACAATTTGGAGTCGCCAATTATAACCTAGCATGTTTTTGGAATGTGGGAGGAAACCGGAGTACCCGGAATAAAACCCACACATGCACGGGGGAGAACATGCAAACTCCACAGGGGGCGGAATCGAACTCGGGTCACACAGAGATGGCAGCCAGGTTCACCATGTTTACATAATACATTGAACGGGGTTCAACAAACTCAGTCTTTATGTTCAAGATGCAGTTCCAACAGTACCTGAATACCCCAAAACAGAGTTCAACGGTACCGCGATTGTGGTTGTCAAGTCCGATTCATCGTATTATTCTACTTGCTCAAAAATGCAGCCATCTGATTGGTGTAGTTCAAAGAATTAGCAAGTAATTATCATGGAGCGTTATGATGAGTTCCTAAAATATTATTACTGCCAAAAGCAACACTGTCACCGACAATGGAGTACTCATGCAACGATCTGCTAACATTGGCCTAATTATGAATATTTCATATTGTATTATATTCCTGATACTTTTCTCCAAAAGTGACCAAATGTAGTGCATTCTCTCGGATGAATATCTATATCTTACAGAAGATTTAATCAGGGAACGCTTGCTAAACAGTATGATGTCAAAGTAGTCGCTCCCATTGTAGCGGTTCCCCAATTATTATCCTTCTTCCCATGTCCACACCGGGTCCTCAAGAAAAGGTGACAACATCTCTGAATGAGTTACCCAGTGGAACAATTTCAAGCTGAGGGTCTGGTCATTACCTCGTCTGGACCGAAGTTACCATGGTAATATAGGTGCTTTAAAAGAGAACTACTATGCTCATATTAATAGCAAAGCAGGTTTTGTGGGCTAGCGAGGTAAAAAAAAAAATGTCCAAAAAATGAAAAGACGGTTGTTGTCCTCCTTCGCTTTATTAGCGGTGACAGTGTTGCTTTTTGGCAATGATCATTTTCTTACACTAAAGACTAAATTCTGCAATAAACAGGAGAACAGGACTTGACAAAGTATGTTGATAACAACTGTCGCAGTACCGTTTAGGTTTAGGTTTTGTTGAGCTGCATCATGAGCACAAAGCCTGGTTTTGTTTAGACCAGGGGTCTCAAAGTCAATTTTCCTGGAGGCCACTGGAGCTAGGGTCTGGGCAAGGCTAGGCCGCATCAGGTTTTCCAAAAAAAAAAAAAAAAAACGCATTTATTTTCTGCACAAAATAAGATGAAAAATAAATAAACAAATCAAGAATAAAAAAAATCAATCAATCAGTAATAAATAAATAAATATAATAATAATAATAATAAAACGGCAAATAATAAAAACTTAAGAAACCACATATAGTTGGTGGGTAGACAAATTATTTTTTTCAGATTAAAATGAACAAAGCATTATTAGAGCCCTGTAGACATGACAAAACACGACTATAGTCACATTTATTGTTTTTTATTTACAACATATTGCGCAACTGCAGGGTCTTGAGACACATGCTAACTCGCAAACTAGAGAGCTAGCGACCTAAACGGTAGCCTTCAAGTTATTTCCTTTAAACTTAAAAAACCAAAAACTTACCACTTCCACACGGATAGGGAGGATAACTATTAACAGTTATTTAACCTTTAACATGAACATTAATCAAACGTAATAATTTTTTCTGGGTACATGATACCATACAGCATCCATATCAAACTTACGTGGGCCACACTAATATTAAACTTTCATATCAAGGCGGGGGCCTCAAATTAGTGTCCTGCAGGCCACATTTGGCCCGCGGGCCGCGTGTTTGAGTCCCCTGGTTTAGACACTTTACCCTCTAAGTGTCATCCACCTGATTTTTAACACACACACTCACACTCGTACCCGCCACTGCCTTGCTCTTCTTATCATTGGTCTCATAAACGAGGCCGGTTTTTTAATCAGGGTTAGCTCTCAACATCAGATTCCATCTTCCTTTCTCTCCTCTGTCTCTCTCTGCACTCAGCAACACCATAATGCCCTGGAAATGTTGGAAAAATTGGACTGCCGCAGGCACAGAATAGATTTGCGCTGACATATTTTATTTACAAACTTTCTCCTCCAGTAATAAAAAAAAAGGATTGACAAACATTGTGTAATGGGTAAAGAAATACAAAATAGGAGAAATTATACATTCTCTTGTTGGAGATTAAAATACACTAAGCATTTAAATATTTCAGAAGAAAAAAAAACTTTGGACACCCCACGATCCATTAAAGTGAAATTTATTTTACTTTATTCTGCCAAATTGCTTAAAAAACATCTTGAGTTGTTTTTCCCTAAAGTAAAATAAACAACTCATGTTTGTAAATATTCCACAAACAACAAACCGATATAGTTCCTCTAAGGCTACGGAAGAACATTTGTTAATCCAAATACACCAAGCCAGTGGTGTCCAAATTGCGGCCCAAGGGCAATTTGTTGCAAATTTTCTCTTGGCATATTCTAAAAATACAATTAAATAAGAAAACATAGAAAAAACAACAGCAAAATGTAGGAAGAAAGAGCTGTAATTTTATGGTGGGAAAATATCAGGACAACAATGTGACAATATTAAGAGAAAATGTATGAAAAAAAGAATGAAAAAATGTATGAGAAGCTGAAATATTATATAATATATATATTTTATATAATATATATTATTTATATATAATAATATACGAGAAGGGTAAAATAACAATAATAATAATGTAAGTGAGGTGGGGGACAATAATAATAATAATAATGTGACAATATTAAGAGAAAATGTATGAAAAAACAATGAAAAAATTCATGAGAAGCTGAAATATTATATAATATATATATTATATAATATATATATTATTTATATATAATAGTATACGAGAAGGGTAAAATAACAATAATAATAATGTAAGTGAGGTGGGGGACAATAATAATAATAATGTGACAATATTAAGAGAAAATGTATGAAAAAAAGAATGAAAAAAATTATGAAAAAATGTATGAGAAGTTGAAATATTATATAATATATATATATTATATAATATATATAATATGTATATTATTTATATATAATAATATACGAGAAGGGTAAAATAACAATACTAATAATGTAAGTGAGGTGGGGGACAATAATAATAATAATATGACAATATTAAGAGAAAATGTATGAAAAAAGAATGAAAAAATTTATGAAAAAATGTATGAGAAGCTGAAATATTATCTAATATATATATATATAATATAATATATATATTATTTATATATAATAATATGAGAAGGGTAAAATAACAATAATAATAATGTAAATGAGGTGGGGGACAATAATAATAATAATAATAATAATGTGACAATATTAAGAGAAAATGTATGAAAAAAAAGAAAAAAATGTACGAGAAGTTGAAATATTAAAAAACAGCAAAAAAAGCATAACATAAGAAGAAAAGGTTAATTCCCACTAATAATATGCTTAGCTACAGATTATTCTTTAAATATAAAACATGTTTGATTTTCATGTTTGGTTTTTTGATTTTTCAGTATGTGACCCTCAGTGGAAAAAAATCCGGACACTTTTGGAAGCGGTTAAACATATAAAAAAAAAAATTAATTAAATTTTTCAATTTTTTTTTTCTTGAATGGCCCACTATCAGGACTTTGGGGGCACCTTATTATCCGACCAAAGCAACTCATTTCTTGCAAGTAAATTGACGTATTTCTTCCTAAAAAAAAAAAAGTGGTGACCTCTCCCCAGAGATATTCTCCCTGTCAATCACAGACACGGAAAAAGTGACACTTGTCATCTAATAGCGACGTCTGTATGGTTCTATATGCTTCTAACTCTACCATGATCCTTACATGCTGGTTGTGTGATCTCTTTATGACCGACACTGACTTCTCATTCTTAGCAGTACAAATGAACTTCAAAAAGCATCACAAGTATCAAACAGATGGTAGTAATATAACATCTTTGCTGTTGTGCTGTTTTATGAGATAAAAAAAAAACACACAAATGTGTTTCTCTTCAGGGCAATAAGAACGTCAGCTTTTCCACATCTTTCTCATAGACCCCCAAATTGTAAAAAAAACGCCATTTGTTCGTGAAAAAGGCAACGGTACAGCCAATTATTTTCACACCGTCATCAATTATTAGCGCACAATCTCTTGCCTTGCCGTTCTCCGCGCTCCCCGATGTCATCAATATTTGACAGAGCTGTCATTCGTGACGCGTTTTGATGAGGCCAAGTGTTCTTTGTTGCTCTTTGTATGCCCCAAAACTCAACAAAGTTGTTGTGAATCAGAGGGGTGGTTCACTTGTTGTTTCTTTTGTCTTCAGGGAAAGATTTTGTTTGACACGTTTGTTTGTTGCCACGACTACGAGAACAATGTGTTTTAAGTCATAGAAATACTGTTTTGCTTCAAATGGTTAGTTATGTTTTGCTCTCATTGTGGGCCCTTTTGTTTAGGCAAACCCATGAGAACCCAGCAGAGAGATGAGGATGCTGAGGTTCTCATTGGGAGTGACCAGGATGGATAGGATCAGAAACTAGTACATCAGAGGGACAGTACATGTTAGAGGCCTTGGAGATAAAGTCAGAGAGGCCGGACTGAGATGTCCAGAGGAGAGATATTGGGAGGGACCAGGATGGATAGGATCAGGAACGAGTACACCAAAGGGACATACATGTTAGAGGCCTTGGAGATAAAGTCAGAGAGGCCAGACTGAGATGTCCAGAGGATAGATATTGGGAGTGACCAGGATGGATAGGATCAGAAACGAGTACATCAGAGGGAAAATACATGTTCGAGGCCTTGGAGATAAAGTCAGAGAGGCCAGACTGAGATGTCCAGAGGAAAGATATTGGGAGTGACCAGGATGGATAGGATCAGAAACGAGTACATCAGAGGGACATTACATGTTCGAGGCCTTGGAGATAAAGTCAGAGAGGCCAGACTGAGATGTCCAGAGGAAAGATATTGGGAGTGACCAGGATGGATAGGATCAGAAACGAGTACATCAGAGGGAAAATACATGTTAGAGGCCTTGGAGATAAAGTCAGAGAAGCCAGACTGAGATGTCCAGATGAGAGATATTGGGAGTGACCAGGATGGATAGGATCATGAACGAGTACACCAAAGGGACATTACATGCTAGAGGCCTTGGAGATAAAAGTCAGAGAGGCCAGACTGAGATGTCCAGAGGAGCGATATTGGGAGTGACCAGGATGGATAGGATCAGGAACGCGTACACCAAAGGGACATTACATGCTAGAGGCCAGGTAGGAGGCGTAGAGGAAGACCAAATAGGAGGTTTATGGATGTAGTGAAGGAGGGACAAACTATCTTCCACCATGTAGCAAATACGGTATGCTATCACCGCTATGCAACTATGCTCCACTGTTTAGTCAATAGGAAATGTGCGTGCTGATTCCAGCCCTTCCCGATCATCGGATTAGGAGCCAAGTTCGGAGTTTCTGGCAGCAGAAAGGTGCGTGGCAGCCTGCACCCGCCTGATCAAGGGCAGTGTGTCAGGCTTGCATAGCGGGGCTGGGAATTGGTTCATCCACCAATTAGTTCAGAGGGCGTTTGGCTTAATTGGGCCAAAGTTGACTGTGTCGCAAATGCAGTGACTCACCACTTTAGTGATGTATTCCTTAGCTTGATTTTTGCTATGCCGGTTGTGTTGACTAAAAGTAAAAGTCCACTCAATGTACGGATACACCGAACCAGTCCATCACCGCTCTAAATATGACAGGCCCACCAGCGACAAACTCAATCATTGTTAGTCTTTTTACAGGCAGGTGGGCGTATCAGACAAATTGAAACTGGAGATGATATTAGGGGGAGAAGTCAAGCGCAGGGAATGAGATATGTGGGATGTATCGGCGCGCACGCAATTATGCCATTGTGGAAGTAATGAGGGGCAGAAAGATGGCGCCTTATCTGAGCGATCGAGCGTGGTCCACCGGTGGCGGGGTGATCTGTCATGGTTAGCCACATAGCTACATGACTGTAACAGCGGGGGAACACCGCCGACAAAAGAGAGTTCAGACTAGGTGGTATGGGTTGATGAAGACTTTGAGGAAGTATTGTCTTTTTATTCATGTGAAGGTCCAATACTATAGTATTTTTAAGTCTGTAGCTTTAATGCTAATTAGCACCTTGCTCACATTCAGTTCATTCATTCATTTTCTACCGCTTATCCGCTGGAGCCTATCCCAGCTGTCTTGGGGCGATAAGCAAGGTACACCCTGGACTGGTCGCCAGCCAGCCAATCACAGGGCACATATAGACAAACAACCATTCACACTCACATTCATACCTATGGACAATTTGGAGTCGCTAATTAACCTAGCATGTTTTTGGAATGTGGAATGAGGAAACCGGAGTACATGGAAAAAGCATGCAAACTCCACACAGAGATGACCGAGGGTAGAATTGAACCCGAGTCTTGTAGATGTGAGGCCTGCGCACTAACCACTCGACTACCATGCAGCCCTGATATTTTTATATACAAAATAAATATTCATTCATTCATTTTCTACCGCTTTTCCTCACGAGGGTTGCGGGGGGTGCTGGAGCCTATCCCAGCTGTGTTCGGGCGAGAGGTGGGGTACACCCTGGACTGGTGGCCAGCCAATCACAGGGCACATATAGACAAACAACCATTCACACTCACATTCATACCACTTACTGAGTCTTTTCAGCTTGCATAGTAGTTGGTTAATATTCTGCATCATACATTTGTAGTGTATTGTCTGGTTGATGTGGCACAATACTCTTACTGTAGTACTGTAGCTATATATGCAGTATATGTATTTACATTCCAGCAGCCATTTTTATTCATTCATTCATTTTCATGAGTGTCACGGGGGTGCTGGAGCCTATCCCAGCTGTTTTCGGGCGAGAGGCGGGGTACACCCTGGACTGGTTGCCAGCCAGCCAATCACAGGGCACATATAGACAAACAACCATTCACACTCACATTCATACCTATGGACAATTTGGAGTCGCTAATTAACCTAGCATGTTTTTGGAATGTGGGAGGAAACCGGAGTACCCGGAAAAAACATGCAAACTCCACACAGAGATGGCCGAGGGTGGAATCGAACCCTGGTCCTCTTAGCTGTGAGGTCTGCGCGCTAACCACTAACGACATGTAGCAAAAAAAAAGCGGGGGAGATGATAGATTTTTCTCATATTTGGTCCCCATAAACAGACTGTAGGCTCACATATTACTATTAGAGCATCATTAGAAAGTCAATTTTGCATAATAGACGACCTTTAAAACTTTCATATTTATGAAAAAAAATGATTTGGTATTTATTGTAAAAGTCATTTCAGACAACGAAGAGCGACATAACAGGAATAGCAATGATTTTTAAATGAGAAAAGACAAAGCATACCCCATTGCATGACATGCTAATTCCTCTTAAGTGGAGCAAATACATTAGAAACGGGACTGAACTGTCCTCCAGTCACATGACTTGGCTCCCACAGTCTTTGGAGCTCATTTAAATCTTTTATAAGTGCTTTTCCATTTAAATGATTTATCGACAGGGCAATTAAACAAAGGAGGAAAAGAAAACAAATATTTCCCCCTTCTGGCAATTTGACGCCTTACTGCATAATCATTGAGCATAGACGATGTGTAATATGCTGCAATATTTATGCTCTCACTCGATGCAATTCTCCTTGTCATTTAGTTCTATCTGCATCTGGTGTGATTTCTACTTATTTTTTTTAATCACAGTTTAATTCCCTTTGGCTTTGTTCACTTTTTTTTTTGTTTTGTAAACACTCTTCTTAGCGCTGTGTGCTGAAGTAAATTTTCACACCGATTTTTATTTTCTCTATTTTTATTTTCCAGCCACATTTCGCTCGATTGTGTCTTTTTGTGATCGAGCAATAACAGACTGATTATATTCTGAAGTTCGAAATAAGTCTTCGGAGGGAAAAAATGCAAGAAAATCTCACCGATTGCTGAAATTATTCGGCTGCACTTGAAGGTAACACGAGTGCAACAAGTATCTGCTCTGTTGACACAACGATGCTGTGTTGCCAATTTGTATTCCACCTCTTAAAGCGCTGTTGAAAACATTCCAATTATAGCTGGAGTGCATGTGGAAAAGGCGGTGCGGCATAATAGGAAGTCGAAAGGGATGTTAATGGTGAAGAGTGGCATTAAAAGGAAACCTGAGAAATGCGATAAATACGACAATTTGATGTTTTTTTTTTCTGTTTAGCTAAACACGGCACCTCAAAACACCACTTTTACTTTTAATCTTGCTTTAAAGGAGTTACATATGGGCATTTTGCATAAACCTCCTCTTTGGTGTTCTTCTACGCCTCCTACCTGGCAACCTCCTTCTACCAATATATTCATATATTCTCCTCTGGACATCTCAGTCTGGCTTCTCTGACTTTATCTCCAAGGCCTCTAGCATGTAATGTTCTTTTGGTGTACTCGTTCCTGATCCTATCCATCCTGGTCACTCCCAATATCTCTCCTCTGGACATGCCAGTCTGGCTTCTCTGACTTTATCTCCAAGGCCTCTAGCATGTAATGTCCCTTTGGTTTACTCCTTCTTGATCCTATCCATCCTGGTCACTCTCAATATCTCTCCTCTGGACATGCCAGTCTGGCTTCTCTGACTTTATATCCAAGGCCTCTAGCATGTAATGTCCCTTTGGTGTACTCGTTCTTGATCCTATCCATCTTGGTCACTCCCAATATCTCTCCTCTGGACATGCCAGTCTGGCTTCTCTGATTTTATCTCCAAGGCCTCTAGCATGTAATGTCCCTTTGGTGTACTCGTTCCTGATCCTATCCATCCTGGTCACTCCCAATATCTCTCCTCTGGACATGCCAGTCTGGCTTTTCTGACTTTATCTCCAAGGCCTCTAATGTCCCTTTGGTGTACTCGTTCTTGATCCTATCCATCCTGGTCACTCCCAATATATCTCTTCTGGCTTCTCTGATTTTATCTCCAAGGCCTCTAGCATGTAATGTCCCTTTGGTGTACTCGTTCCTGATCCTATCCATCCTGGTCACTCCCAATATCTCTCCTCTGGACATCTCAGTCTGGCTTCTCTGACTTCATCTCCAAGGCCTTGAGCATGTAATGTCCCTTTGGTGTACTCCTTCTTGATCCTATCCATCCTGGTCACTCTCAATATCTCTCCTCTGGACATCTCAGTCTGGCTTCTCTGACTTTATCTCCAAGGCCTTTAGCATGTAATGTCCCTTTGGTGTACTCGTTCCTGATCCTATCCATCCTGGTCACTCTCAATATCTCTCATCTGGACATCTCAGTCTGGCTTTTCTGACTTTATCTCCAAGGCCTCTAATGTCCCTTTGGTGTACTCGTTCTTGATCCTATCCATCCTGGTCACTCCCAATATATCTCCTCTGGCTTCTCTGACTTTATCTCCAAGGCTTCTAGCATGTAATGTCCCTTTGGTGTACTCGTTCTTGATCCTATCCATCCTGGTCACTCCCAATATATCTCCTCTAGCTTCTCTGACTTTATCTCCAAGGCCTCTAGCATGTAATGTCCCTTTGGTGTACTCGTTCCTGATCCTATCCATCCTGGTCACTCCCAATATCTCTCCTCTGGACATCTCAGTCTGGCTTCTCTGACTTCATCTCCAAGGCCTTGAGCATGTAATGTCCCTTTGGTTTACTCCTTCTTGATCCTATCCATCCTGGTCACTCTCAATATCTCTCCTCTGGACATGTCAGTCTGGCTTCTCTGACTTTATCTCCAAGGCCTCTAGCATGTAATGTCCCTTTGGTGTACTCGTTCCTGATCCTATCCATCCTGGTCACTCCCAATATCTCTCCTCTGGACATGCCAGTCTGGCTTCTCTGACTTTATCTCCAAGGCCTCTAGCATGTAATGTCCCTTTGGTGTACTCATTCCTGATCCTATCCATCCTGGTCACTCCCAATATCTCTCCTCTGGACATCTCAGTCTGGCTTCTCTGACTTTATCTCCAAGGCCTCTAGCATGTAATGTCCCTTTGGTGTACTCGTTCTTGATCCTATCCATCCTGGTCACTCCCAATATATCTCCTCTGGCTTCTCTGACTTTATCTCCAAGGCCTCTAGCATGTAATGTCCCTTTGGTGTACTCGTTCCTGATCCTATCCATCCTGGTCACTCCCAATATCTCTCCTCTGGACATCTCAGTCTGGCTTCTCTGACTTCATCTCCAAGGCCTTGAGCATGTAATGTCCCTTTGGTTTACTCCTTCTTGATCCTATCCATCCTGGTCACTCTCAATATCTCTCCTCTGGACATGTCAGTCTGGCTTCTCTGACTTTATCTCCAAGGCCTCTAGCATGTAATGTCCCTTTGGTGTACTCGTTCCTGATCCTATCCATCCTGGTCACTCCCAATATCTCTCCTCTGGACATGCCAGTCTGGCTTCTCTGACTTTATCTCCAAGGCCTCTAGCATGTAATGTCCCTTTGGTGTACTCATTCCTGATCCTATCCATCCTGGTCACTCCCAATATCTCTCCTCTGGACATCTCAGTCTGGCTTCTCTGACTTTATCTCCAAGGCCTCTAGCATGTAATGTCCCTTTGGTGTACTCGTTCTTGATCCTATCCATCCTGGTCACTCCTAATATATCTCCTCTGGCTTCTCTGACTTTATCTCCAAGGCCTCTAGCATGTAATGTCCCTTTGGTGTACTCGTTCCTGATCCTATCCATCCTGGTCACTCCCAATATCTCTCCTCTGGACATGCCAGTCTGGCTTCTCTGACTTCATCTCCAAGGCCTCTAATATGGAGTGTCCCTCTGATGTACTCGTTTCTGATCCTATCCATCCTGGTCACTCCCAATGAGAACCTCAGCATCCTCATCTCTGCTACCTCCAGTTCTGATTCCTGTCTAACTCATTGTAATCTACTCATTTAATTTCCACTACACTACACTCTTCTGCATTCTGTGTGTATCCTGGATAGAGACTGTATGGCCGACAAAAGGGCTCATTCCATTCATGCTGTTGTTCTATGGAACAAACACGCCAAGGTGCTGACATCAATGCAGTCAAACATCAACATCAATGCTAACCCCTTATTGGGAGTAGAAAAGTCTATTTAGGAACATTCAGAAACGATTATTAGTAAATATTTGCCACCTTGCTCGGTCAAAATTGCAAACAATGTAATTTCATTTCTCTGTCAGTCATTAAAATACACAGTAAATATTAATTATTAGAGTACATATTATTTCCTTACAATGCAGTCACTGTTAGTTACAAATCCTCCCAATTTTTCAATGTTTAATGTGAGCAGCGATTTGTTGTACTTTACTTGATGGTCCTTGAATGCACCATGTACTGTTTTCTTCCATGCACAAATGGACTATTTTGCTTCTTTCACTTCATATGTGCTCCCAAATGCCGATGCTATGTGGGAATGCACGGTCACGATTGGGCTTCACCCCCTCCTGACAGCTCCTGCTTTCATGCTTTTATTTTGTAGTTTTTCCTGTGTTGGTCGGTCCTGCGTTTCGTCACTTTTACACCATCTTCTACGCGCACCTGTTTCTAATTTGATTGTTGTATTTGGTTCAGCCGGGTGCGTCTGCGTTTTGTTGGTGCATTGTTTGTTCTTTGTTCTATGCTGCGTGTTGTATGCCAGTGCTGCATTCGCTTGTTTTTCGAAAATAAAAGCTAAGCTTTTACCTGCACCATTCGCTTCATCTGGAGTATCCTGGGGTCGCACCGCAACATGTTGAATCGTGACATGCACAGAGGTAAGATTTGATGACCTTTAGTGCTAATGGGGGGCTGCACGGCGGTCGAGTGGTTAGCGCGCGTGGATTTTCTCCGGGTATTCCAGTTTCCTTCCACATTCCAAAAACATGCTAGGTTAATTAGCGACTCCAAATTGTCCATAGGTATGAATGTGAGTGTGAATGGTTGTTTGTCTATATGTGCCCTGTGATTGGCTGGCTGTCAGTCCAGTCCAGGGTGTACCCCGCCTCTTGCCCGAAGACACCTGGGATAGGCTCCAGCACCCCCTTGATCCTTGTGAGGATAAGAGGTAGAAAATGAATGAATGAATAGTCCACCAAATGGGATGATGCCAGGACTTTGAAGCTAACTTAACCAATAAAAATAGTGTTTACTTTCTCCATTTCAGCTCAATATTTGTTCCTGCTTGTGGCTGAACTGTTACCGTGCGTCGATCAAACTACGGTGTCGGCTGAGGGTCATTAGGATGCACGCACGTTAATCGCACATCAAAACAAAATCATAGTTTATGCAAATTACATTGTTACATTCATTAGATTCCACAACATACTGTAAATTCCGGCTCCATCAAACTCTTTCAGCAGCATATGTCATCATGATGAATGTTCTCCATGGGTCAGAGCACAAGCTGGTGGAGCCAGAAGAAAAAGCAATGTGCTCGAATAAAAACCCAACAGATGTTTTTTTACACAATGTTACACAATTACAGGAAATTGTGACTTTGTGCTTACGTGTCTCTCTTCTTCCGTCTCCACACAGCTGGGCGCTCGGAGGTGTACGGTGGTGAAGATGGCCGGAATGCGTTTCATGGGGTTGCCGTCACGGAGCAGGGTCAAACGGCCTGGAGAAACTGGAATAGGGGTCCTTTATCTGCTACTCCTATTGCTGATATCAACTTGCTTGGGCCAAGACACTGATGGTAAATATGGAAGCTCTCCTCTTCTGTGTCCACTGTGTTATCTCCTTAAAACACTGTTGGACCAGTGTTTCCACAGGGCTGTCATCTATGTGTGGTGTTGGGTTGCCGGTGAGCTGGTGAAGTCCATGACGTCATTGTTTAATTTCCATAATTGGCCAAATTTAGGCAAAACTCTGGACAGAGTGAAGATCTTAAAAATATTAAATCACTGTATGAATTGAATGCGGCGGCACTGCGGTCGAGTGGTTAGCGTGCCGACCTCACAGCTAGGAGACGAGGGTTCAATTCCACCCTCGGCCATCTCTGTGTAGAGTTTGCATGTTCTCCCCGTGAATGTGTGGGTTTTCTCCGGGCACTCCGGTTTCCTCCCACATTCCATGTGATAATATATTGTAATACTGGGACTGCACGGTGGAGAAGTGGTTGATGAGCACGCCACACAACTAGGAGACCCAGGTTCGATTCCACACCCTGTGGAGTTTACATTCCAAAAACATGCTAGGTTAATTGGCGACTCCAGATTGTCCATAGGTATGAATGTGAGTGTGAATGGTTGTTTGTCTATATGTGCCCTGTGATTGGCTGGCCACCAGTCCAGGGTGTACCCCGCCTCTCGCTCAAAGATAGCTGGGATAGGCTCCAGCACGACCCTTGTGAAGATGAGCGGTGGAAAATGAATGAATGAATGAGTTCTCCTCCTATTTTGTGTGGAAGTGGTAACTTGTTGGCTTCTTATTTTGTCTTTCCCAACCCTCGGCCATTTCTGTGTGAAGTTTGCATGTTCTCACCGTACATGCATGGGTTTTCTCCGGGTAGTCCGGTTTCCTCCCACATTCCAAAAACATGCTAGGTTAATTAGCGACTCCAAATTGTCCATAGGTATGAATGTGAGTGTGAATGGTTGTTTGTCTATATGTGCTCTGTGATTGGCTGGCCACCAGTCCAGGGTGTACCCCGCCTCTCGCCCAAAAGACATCTAGGATAGGCTCCAGCACCCCCCGCGACCCTCGTGAGGGTAAGCGGTAGAAAATGAATGAATGAGTTCTCCTCCTATTTTGTGTGGAAGTGGTAACTTTATGGCTTCTTATTTTGTCTTTCCCAACCCTCGGCCATCTCTGTGTGGAGTTTGCATGTTCTCCCCGTACAGGCGTGGGTTTTCTGCGGGTACTCCGGTTTCCTCCCACATTCCAAAAACATGCTAGGTTAATTAGCGACTCCAAATTGTCCATAGGTATGAATGTGAGTGTGAATGGTTGTTTGTCTATATGTGCCCTGTGATTGGCTGGCCACCAGTCCAGGGTGTACCCCGCCTCTCGCCCAAAAGACATCTAGGATGGGCTCCAGCACCCCCCGCGACCCTCGTGAGGGTAAGCGGTAAAAAATGAATGAATGAATGAGTTCTCCTATTTTGTGTGGAAGTGGTAACTTTTTGGCTTCTTATTTTGTCTTTCCCAACCCTCGGCCATCTCTGTGTGGAGTTTGCATATACTCCTCGTGCAAGTGTGGGTTTTCTCCGGGTACTTTACTAGTACACAAATGTGTCTATTCAATAATGTTTTCATTGTGGTGCACAACTTGCTACGATATGTAAGGTAGTATAGCATGTCATGTTAACATACGTTTCAGACATTCCTCCAAACTACAATGCATCAGTACTATTATCAGATGAATTATCAGCATATTCGGGCGAGTACTTCTCACCTTAAGGATTCCCCATGGGGAAGTAATTTTTGTTTTTAATGTAGAGCCCTGGCTAATAGCTTTTTTGAGCGACTCGGAAGGTGGTAAAATGCAAGATCATTTCATTTTGATGTGTGTGCGCGTGCGTGGGCTCCATGTAAATGTGAAATAATGTACAACTGTTTACCCCGTCTGCTGTAGCGCAGTCATCAATAGCCGATTCAGATTCCCATTCAACAGTGTCAATAACACTTTGTCATATTATAACTGCTGGTCAGGGGTTGGGTAAGCTACTTCGGGTACAGCGTTCAGTAGTTAAATACTGTACATGAAGACAAAAAAAAAAAGTCCATGCTCCGACTTCACAGAAACAGGAAGGAGAATCTCAGCACCACTTGATGTTCAGCTCCATTTGTCAGAATATGAACATTACAGTTTAAAGTGCAGTCCTTGAGATTTATCTGCCTGGCATTTAGCCGACACGAATGAGCAAATATTCCGCAAAGGCCACATAAATGAGAGCATCAAGTGTGTGTGTGTGTGTGTGTGTGTGTAGGGGGGGTGTTTTTATATAAATCCCATGCGGTATCTTTTGATGGCTCGAAAAAAAAAAATTACTTGTGCAAAGCAATTCATGTGAATGTACATTGCAACCAAAATAGCAATTTTAATGAGGCTGTTTTTTTTGTTTTTTTTTTTTTCCGATTGACAGGCGACATTTCCCTCAGTCCCAACCACCACCATCATGAGAGAGACTTTAATGAGCAGCAGTCCCGGGATGATTTTGTCTGTTTGGAACCCCCACATGACGAGCCCATGTACTACTGCACTTTTAATTAGCCAAAGAAACTATATTTACTCACTTTTTTTTTTTTTTTTTTGGTGACACGAGTACTGGTGCATTTTTAATGATTCCGGCGTGAAAGAACACAGCGTGTCAACTTTGAGCTACGGAATTCACTCTGAACCAATTTACTCCCGTTTGCTTTCTCTCCCAGGAAATTTTGCATAACCAAAAAAAAAAAAATACTAAAACACTATTTATTGCCGTATTGCCTAGCTCGTGTTAGAAGCTGATACAAAGTGAGAGAATAAGCGTCAACAGAGATTGGGTGAGGAGTTCTGCAAACCCCTCCCGAGTTTCTACGCTTTCCTCTGATTAGGAATTCATGTGAAGTTTGTGGTGTGTAGGCGGCGTCTTTCCAGCAGCTTTAATTGAATATGACTCATCTGCCAGGGTGAACAAGACGCAACAGGAGGCATGACTTGACGACAGAATTTTTGTCAAGCATGTCGAGTGTCACTATCGTGTGTTTAGATGTGTGAACGCGCTTAGATTTAATTGCAATCAGTCGCATATGGCACAGAAGTCAGAAGTTATATCCGGAAAAAGAAATACCAGTGGTAAAATATGGTGGTGGTAGTGCAGGGTTCTCAAACTCAATTTACCTGGGGGTAAAAAAAAAAAAAAAAAAAATTTGCCGGGCTGCATCGGGTTTAAAAAAAAAAAAAAAAAAAAAAAAACCTAAATCGCATTTATTAAAAACTGGAAAAAAAATCAATAAAAAAACTATCAATGCTTTTGCTTCTGCTATACCCGACACTTTTTCAGTACTTTGGTTCCGGTTTTCCACACCAAAATATCTCATAAAACATTCCACTGTTCTCAAATATCTTAATTTTTATTTTTCTATACACAAAATAAGATTAAAAAATAAATAAACTAATTAAGAATAAAGACAATAAATCAATCAATCAGTAATAAATAAGTAAAATAATAATAAAACAGCAAATAAGAAAAACAAACTCAATTTACTTGGGGGCCACTGGAGCTAGGGTCTGGGTGAGACTGGGCCCCATCAGGTTTTCCAAAAAAAAAAAAAAAAAAAAAAGCATTTATTAAAAACAGAAAAATGAATAAAGATGAAAAAGATGAAACATAAATAAACAAATCAAGAATAAAGAAAATCAATCAGTAATAAATAAATATAATAATAATAAAGACAAATGATTTTTTTCAGATTAAAATGAACAAAGCATTATTAGAGCCCTGTAGACATGACAAAACACGACTAAAGTCACATTTATACTCTTTTTATTTACAACATATTGCGCAACTGCAGGGTCTCGGGACACATGCTAACTCGCAAACTCGAGAGCTAGCGACCTAAACGGTAGCCTTCAAGTTATTTCCTTTAAACTTAAATAGCCAAAAACTTACCACTTCCACACGGATAGGGAGGATAACTATTAACAGTTATTTAACCTTTAACATGAACATTAATCAAACGTAATAATTTTTTCTGGGTACATGATACCATACAGCATCCATATCAAAAATTGCGCGGGCCGCACTAACGTTAAACTTTCATATCAAGACGGGGGCCTCAAAGTAGTGTCCTGCGGGCCACATTTGGCCCGCGGGCCGCATGTTTGAGACACCTGATTTAGACTATAATTATAGGCTGCTGAGTCATTTTCAGTAGATATCTAAGAGACAACCCGAAAGTATATCGAAATGACATTTTCTATGGTATTGTCCCTTTTTAGAACATATAATAAAAGTGTGGTCACCATGATAGTCTAAGGAACACCCCTGAGTATGGTGCAGTGCTGTTATGTTGCCAAGCAGTAAGTGACAGACCAAGCAGGACCAACCTCATTGACAAGCAATTGTATGGCCCTAAAGGCACCATGATTGAGGACTCCTCTTCCTATTGTTTCTGAGAGAGAGAAAGCCTATTAGGACTGGGTCTGATCTTTATTGGGCTGGTGTAGCACCGGGGGCCCCCCAGGAGGAAGGCATTCAATTTTGGGACAGATGAGGTAGCTCCAATGGTGGTACCGTTGTGAGAGTTTTTCATTTTGTCTGAACTTTCACTCACTCTTACTCAGATTACTTTTTTTTTTTTTTAGCCTTTTGCTTTGTTTGCAGAACTTTTTTTTTTTCACTTTTCGGATACATTGCTTCTTTTTTCGGTCGGGTTCTGTATCTCGCGTTTGCATTCCATACCTCAAAGATAACAAACTATGATAGTCATCGGTTCTTCCGCCGCAACCTTCTCACCAAGGCAGATGGCGTGGGATGTTTGCAATCACGGGAGACTTGACAATTGACTTTGGAGCTCAAAGACTCACAACACTTGAATTGGACTCGCAATCAGCATCTGTGTTTTTTTTTTTTTTTTTGGAAAGCATCTTTTAACCATTGTTTGTCTCCGCATCGCTCGCTTTTTTTTGGCTCAGTCGCTGCTGTCACCGGCTGTCAATTAGCGCGAGGATGAGGCCTCTGCGTGAGTCAACTGTGTGCCAACATTACCTTGTGTCAATCTGGATTGTCTGGTTGTGTGTTTGTGTGCGCTCGCTCGCTAGCTAGCACAAGATTAACAGAATTCTTCCCATTTTGCCATTGCACTTGTTGCTATGCAAAATACCGAGGATTTATACTCGACACGATTTTTTTTTTTCAGTAGTCAATTAATCAGACGCTTCTGGTTTAAATTAATCGAGATATTAGTTAAGCTCTACACATGCCAAATCAATAGGTTTGCTTGTTTTCGCTAAAACACAAAGATAATAGTTTCATGGATAACAAAGGGAATTTGATTGGCTGAAATCACATTTTAAAATCAAGTTTGATTCCCCGTGGGTTTTCTCCGGGTACTCCGGTTTCCTCCCACATTCCAACAACATGCTAGGTTAATTAGCGACTCCAAATTGTCCATAGGTATGAATGTGAGTGTGAATGGTTGTTTGACTATATGTGCCCTGTGATTGGCGTGTACCCCGCCTCTCACTCGAAGACAGCTGGGATAGGCTCCAGCACCACGTGACCCTCGTGAGGATAATATAGTAGAAAATATATGAATGAATAATTGAACGTGACAAAGGGGCTGCACAGTGGACGAGTGGTTAGCACTTGGCCTCACAGCTAGGAGACCCAAGTTCGATTCCACCCTCAGCCATCTCTGTGTGGAATTTGCATGTTCTCCCCGTGTGTGCGTGGGGTTTTTTTTTCCGGGTACTCTGGTTTCCTAAAAATATCAGGGCTGCATGTTGGTCGAGTGGTTAGCGCGCAGGCCTCACAGCTATGAGACCCAAGTTCGATTCCACCCTCACCCATCTCTGTGTGGAATTTGCATGTTCTCCCCGTGTATGCGTGGGTTTTTTTTTTCCGGGTACTCTGGTTTCCTAAAAATATCAGGGCTGCATGTTGGTCGAGTGGTTAGCGCGCAGGCCTCACAGCTATGAGACCCGGGTTCAATTCTACTCTCTGCCATCTTTGTGTGGAGTTTGCATGTTTTCTCCGGGTACTCCGGTTTCCTCCCACATTCCAAAAACATGCTAGGTTAATTAGCGACTCCAAATTGTCCATAGGTATGAATGTGAGTGTGAATGGTTGTTTGACTATATGTGCCCTGTGATTGGCGTGTACCCCGCCTCTCACTCGAAGACAGCTGGGATAGGCTCCAGCACCACGTGACCCTCGTGAGGATAATATAGTAGAAAATATATGAATGAATAATTGAACGTGACAAAGGGGCTGCACAGTGGATGAGTGGTTAGCACTTGGCCTCACAGCTAGGAGACCCAAGTTCGATTCCACCCTCAGCCATCTCTGTGTGGAATTTGCATGTTCTCCCCGTGTATGCGTGGGTTTTTTTTTTTCCGGGTACTCCGGTTTCCTAAAAATATCAGGGCTGCATGTTGGTCGAGTGGTTAGCGCGCAGGCCTCACAGCTATGAGACCCGGGTTCAATTCTACTCTCTGCCATCTTTGTGTGGAGTTTGCATGTTTTCTCCGGGTACTCCGGTTTCCTCCCACATTCCAAAAACATGCTAAGTTAATTAGCGACTCCAAATTGTCCATAGGTATGAATGTGAGTGTGAATGGTTGTTTGACTATATGTGCCCTGTGATTGGCGTGTACCCCGCCTCTCACTCGAAGACAGCTGGGATAGGCTCCAGCACCACGTGACCCTCGTGAGGATAAGCGGTAGAAAATGAATGAATGAATGAATAATTGAACGTGACAAAGGGGCTGCACGGCGGAGGAGTGGTTAGCACGCAGGCCTCACAGCTAGGAGACCCAAGTTCGATTCCACCCTCAGCCATCTCTGTGTGGAATTTGCATGTTCTCCCCGTGTGTGCGTGGGTTTTTTTTTTCCGGGTACTCTGGTTTCCTAAAAATATCAGGGCTGCATGTTGGTCGAGTGGTTAGCGTGCAGGCCTCACAGCTGGGAGACCCAAGTTCGATTCCACCCTCAGCCATCTCTGTGTGGAATTTGCATGTTCTCCCCGTGTATGCGTGGGTTTTTTTTTCCGGGTACTCCGGTTTCCTAAAAATATCAGGGCTGCATGTTGGTCGAGTGGTTAGCGCGCAGGCCTCACAGCTATGAGACCCGGGTTCAATTCTACTCTCTGCCATCTTTGTGTGGAGTTTGCATGTTTTCTTCAGTTACTCCGGTTTCCTCCCACATTCCAAAAACATGCTAGGTTAATTAGCGACTCCAAATTGTCCATAGGTATGAATGTGAGTGTGAATGGTTGTTTGTCTATATGTGCCCTGTGATTGGCTGGCCACCAGTCCAGGGTGTACCCCACCTCTTGCTTGAAGACGGCTGGGATAATATCAGTTGCTAATAAAATCTGCTGCTACAAAAACATACCAGAACAAAGTAGATGTTTTATTAGATATACGTTGGCAAAAAAAAAAAATATCAGGAGGTTCCCTACAGCCGCAGCTGTTAAGGCCAATGTTTTTTTTTTAGGTCACATGTGTATTCTTGTCTTCAGGACAAGTGTCTGATTGGGTGCCGCTGTCAGCTGTGCTCAGCTCTACACGAGCTCGGAGCAGGGATGACACTCTGAGAGAAAGTCCATCTAATCGGTGACAAAAGTGGTGACCCCTCAAGCATTGAGTCAGTGTCTGTGACTTTGCAAGTTCGCTTCGTGTGTGTTTTGTGTATGGATAGCGCTCAGGTCGGCAATCCTTTTTCCTCCAGAGATGCATCAATCTAACCACAAGGTCACACTGTCTCTCCGACCGACCATCCTTTCCCTTTTGGGGTCCTTTCTCCCACTCGGACCGTCTTCCTTTAATTTTTTTTTTTTTTTTTTTTGCGACGTTTGCTTCACTGTTACCCTCCAATTGTCTCGACCCCCCTCCCCCCTCTCTCTCCTTTCATCTCCGTGCTCCATGGTTGAATGGATTGAGATGGGGAAAGGATGAACGAACGGATAGATGAAGGAAGAGGTGATGGATGGTAGTAGGCTGGGTTGACTCGAGAGGAATTGGACCCTGGGGAGGAATATACGTAGGTGTACCTGCTGATGGAGGCTTAAAAAGGACACGGCATGAGAATTTTTAGAGGGGATAAAATATAAAAAAAAAGGCACCTATAGTATCTGATGATTCTTTATTGTACTACAGTACATAAACAATGAATGGCGTCATTAAATATATATATTTTTAAATGTATGATGAAACATGTCTTAATGGTAATGGGTTTATTTGTTTTGGATAAGTTATATTAGCATGTCTGAAAAGGGGAACAGACAGAAGCTAAGCTTATTTAATCCTAATTCTCCATATTTTAGCAATTACTGATATTTTCATTGTTTCCTGTGTTTAACCCTTAGATGCATAAGTGGGTCAAAAATGACCCGGTCAGGTTGTTTTCTTGAAATGTCTTTGTAATGAAATTTTTTTTATCATTTTATATTCCAGGTATTCCTCAAAAAACATGTTTTTGATATCATGGCATTCATGTTTTTAACTTACCTTTTATACATTTTAAGAAATTTTAGTTTTTGTGTTACTACCCCAACCTTCCATAAGTGGGTCAAAAATGACCCGGTCAGGTTGTTTTCTTGAAATATCTTCGTAATTAAATTTTTTTATCATTTCATATTCCAGGTATTCCTCAAAAAACATGTTTTTGATATCATGCCATTCATGTTTTTAACTTAAATTTTATGTGTTTTAAGAAATTTTAGTTTTTGTGTTACTACCCCAACCTTCCATAAGTGGGTCAAAAATGACCCGGTCAGGTTGTTTTCTTAAAATATCTTCGTAATGAAAATTTTTCATCATTTCATATTGCAGGTATTCCTAAAAAATATGTTTTTAATATCATACCATTCACATTTTTAACTTACCTTTTATAAATTTTAAGAAGTTTTTCTGTTACTACCCCAACCTTCCATAAATGGGTCAAAAATGACCCGCATGCATTTTCTATGGAATCCAATAGGAACCTTTGATTCTTATCAACTTCTTAATATAATACAAAATATCATACAAGTGATTATTCCTAACCGAAATGGCAAAATTGGCATAAAAACGCATTGATTCTAGTATGGGTTAAATAATGATACAATAATAATAATAATAATAAGCTAAACGTAGCTATATTGAGAGTATGCATATACAACAGTTTCCCAGTGGCATCAATGCATCTCAATCATGCTTTTATGTATAATTCAGTCGCATTTTAATTATCCCCTGCATGACTTATTTGTTTGTTTTGCGTTTAATTCAAATTTTGGTTTGTCCCGACTCATAAAGTTGTCTCATTGTTGCCAATTCCATTTTGTTATTTGTACCGTATGTTTGATTTTGTGTTTGTATCACTATTTTGTATTCACTGGAGTCCACCAAAGGAAACAATGATATACTAATAATCACATCTAATTAATTTAAATTGGGCCCATACTGAATCCAGCCCGGTCTGATGCTCACATCAGCCAACACTAGTCAATTATTTCAGTGGAAACTATCCAGTTTGCTGGCCCAGATGCCCACAGTATCCGACCCTGTCATTTCTGGAGGGGGGAGAAAGTCTCTTGAGGTGGAACATTCATCATGTGATGCCATCTGTCTCTGCACGAGAGAAACCATAGATGACTGTAAATTACATTTGTTGCGCACTCGATGTTTTGTGTTCAAAATGCTTTGGAAGACATACTAGCATACGTGTGGATAATTAGTCAGATGTTTTTTTTTTTTTTTTTATGATGGCGGCCATGTGTTTCAATACATATTGCTCAAATCTTATATGGTAATGGTTTAATTTCATTTGAACATCTCCATCTGGTACTTTTACAATCAGTAACTGTTACATTTGTTCACTTCCTGCTTTCTAATATAATTTAAGGTTTTTTAAATTAAATTAAATTAAATTAAGAAAGCAGGAAGTGAACAAATTACTGATTGTAAAAGTACCAGATGAAATTAAATTAAATTTAATTTTTTGTCACGTACCTAAGTATCCAATGACAATGGGTACCATAGTAAGTGTCAATATAGTTATATATATATATAGCACATCATGACTGGTTCAATTTATAATCAGTAACTGTTACATTTGTTCACTTCCTGCTTTCCTTAGATAATTTAATTGTTTTTTAATTTAATTTAATTTCATTGTTTTTTAATTTAATTTCATTGTTTTTTAATTGATTGTTTTTTAATTTAATTCTTTTTAATTTATTTTAATTTTTTTTTAATTTAATTTAATTATTGTCACATACCGAAGTACGAGGTGACTTATCTTTACTAAAAGTTGTCTTAAGTTGTCTAAAAGTCTTAAGTCATTACCAAAGTACTCACGCTTGAGGGTTCAATTTACAATCAGTAACTGTTACATTTGTTCACTTCCTGCTTTCTTAATGTGGTTTACTAATTTTTTTTTTTTAATCCATTTTTTATTTTAAATTTTAAATGTTTTTGAATGTTTTTAATTTTTTTATTTTTAAAGTTTTTAATTTTAGTCGCGTACCGAAGTAGGAGGTGATATGAGCATCCAATGACATAATGGGTACCATAGTAAGTGTCAATATAGTGATATATATATAGCACATCATGACTGGTTCAAGACTCTTCATCCTTGTATTTAGCAAACATCAACTGCTTGTATTGTTTCTTGAATTGGCTCATCGTTGTGCATTGTTTGAGGGTCTTACTCAATCCATTCCATAGTTTGATTCCACATACTGAAATGCTATGGCTTTTTAACGTAGTCCTAGCATAGAAGTGTTTCAAATGTACTTCTTCCCTGAGATCATATTTCTCCTCTCTTGTAGAGAAGTATTGGATGACATTTTTAGCTAATTGGTTATTTTTAGCCTTATGCATTATTTTAGCTGTTTGAAGATGAACTATATCAGCAAGTTGAAGTATTTGTCATTTTAGAAATAAGGAGTTAGTATGTTCTCTGTAGGCGGCATTATGAATTATCCTTACTGGCCTTTTTTTTGCAGTACATTTAGCGAGTGTAGATTGCTTTTATAGTTATTGTGTGGAAATATGGGCTAATAAGTAAGATATGGTAGAACCAGAGAGCATTATAGAGTGTGGAGTGATTTCTGATTGAGAACAAATACTGAAATATTTCTAGCCAACTATAGACATGTACTTGGCTCCTTAGTTAATATATGTACGCAAAGGGCTGTGTGAGAAATTTCAAGTCAGTGAATAACAGCACCACCATGCGGTGTGTTAGCCAGAAAACAGCACAAGCCAAACAAGAGTGCATGTTTTGACAAATGTTCACCCTTTTTTTATGTGCAACGCTCCAAGAATAAAAGTGCCCTCAAACAAATACAAATATTTACAATTAGGACCTCCGTGGCTAGTACAACCCGGCGTGGCATTATATTACCGCAGTAAAACATCTCTCCAAGAGGATTTTTATGTTCATGAGGCAGGTAATGAGGTATCTTAACTCACATTTTCATTGCTGTACACCTTCAATATGTCTCGGTGTATAAAAAGAAAAGCAAAGCACAGAGCAAACGTTCTCTCGGGCAAAAAAGCCTACAAAATTAATTTGTCCATTTGGTGCTGATACGGAGCGTGGCGATGCTTTTGCTCAGTAGTGACTCGTTATATTGCTTATTGACTTGCAAAGTCACATCGGCTTGTTTTTAAAAGTCAAAGGTTTCACCTGAGTGACATGATGTAGCCTTCAAAAAAGATCAGTAACACCAACCATGAGCCAGTATTTCATTTAAATGGACTAACATGGTTCATCAGTGTATAGTACGTATGTCGGTTTTTAGGTCACGGTTTGTGTTCCATTCTGTTCCATCATATTTATAACTAATTTATTACGCTCTTTATTGCTCTCTGGTTCTACCATATCTTACTTATTGTGTGGAAAATATGGGCTAATAACTATAAAAGCAATCTTCACTCGCTAAATGTACTGCAAAAAAGGCTAGTAAGGATAATTCATAATGCCGCCTACAGAGAACATACTAACTCCTTATTTCTAAAATCACAAATACTTCAACTTGCTGATATAGTTCATCTTCAAACAGCTAAAATAATGCATAAGGCTAAAAATAACCAATTAGCTAAAAATGTCATCCAATACTTCTCTACAAGAGAGGAGAAATATGATCTCAGGGAAGAAGTACATTTGAAACACTTCTATGCTAGGACTACGTTAAAAAGCCATAGCATTTCAGTATGTGGAATCAAACTATGGAATGGATTGAGTAAGACAAATTTAAATTAAATAAAATTAAATAAAATTCAATTAAATTGTCATATCACCTCATACTTTGGTACGTGACAAAAATTAAATTAAAATAAATTCAATTAAAAAAAATTATAAATTAAATAAAAAAAAATAAATTATATTACGAAAGCAGGAAGTGAACAAATGTTACAGTTACTGATTGTAAAAGTACCATATATATATATCACTATATTGACAATTACTATGGTACCCATTATGTCATTGGATGGTCATATCACCTCATACTTTGGTACTTGACAAAAATAAAATTAAATAAAAAAAATTAAAAACTTAACCTATTTTAGGAAAGCAGGAAGTGAACAAATGTAACAGTTACTGATTGTAAAAGTACCAGATGGAGGGGTAGGATTTAATAAGCTTTGCTTCTTCCTACTCCTTTTGGACATGTGGAACTGTGAACTGATTATGTGATGTATTCAATTGTAATCTGATGCATGTTCAATTCCAAATATGGCTCAATATCGTCCTTAGATTTATTTTCTTTTAAAGTATTTTTATTGCATAATCGTGTCAAACCATCCCAAAGTCAGTCAATGTGGATCCCTTTTTTGGTTTCAGGCATCAGACCTTCTTCTCTTTTGTCGTGACTCGTCCTTGTATCCTACGATACGATACACACACACAAAGATAGTCTTTATCAGCCAGATGCCGCACTCACTGAGTCACCGTCCAGCATGTATATTTGATGGTAATGCTAGAGTCTGTGTGTGTGTGTTGAGTGTTGATTAGTCTTGTGTAATGTTGCGTTTGCATCTCCGGGAGACAGCAACAGTAGTCGGTGTTGTCGTCATGGTCACCTCCCAGATGTCTTTGTCCTCACCGAGAGTTTCTTGGCAACTCCTTTCGTCTTCTTCTTCTTCTTCTTCTTCTTCGGCGTGCCAAGTCTACACGGACTGAATTCATGAAGTAAATAAAGAAAATATCGATGCTCTCAATGTTTCAATAAGGAGGGCATCGGATGGATGATAAATATGAAATGCAGCGGGGTCTTACCATCGATTCCCTGTGATGTCTGAATAGAGACGCCCCCCCACCACCACCCTCCTCAGCACCCTCTCTCTCTCTCTCTCTCTCCTTTATGTGGTCTACACCTTAAAAACGTCACCCCTGTTCCCCTCGCACGGCTCTCTGCGGAGCGTTTCATCAGCTTGACAGAAACCTGGCATCAGATGGATTTATTCACTTTGCCTCGCGCACAAAGTCATTTCACTGATTATTTTTTTTTTTCTTCTTCTTCTTACGGAAACTTCCACAAGAACACTGTATTCTTACCAGTGGATAAGAGAATACACACCAAAGTGGGATTGAACAAAAACAGATACAATTTACAAATGGGAATCGAATACAGTAGCAGACAAGAAATTACATAGGCTGCTATCTCAGAGTTTTGGCGACTTGTTGTTTTTCAAATCCAACACAATAAGTACCCCCCCCCCCCTGGACCCCCCCACTCCCCGCTGTAACACCAGTAATGTATCGCTACCTCGAATATGTTGTCACCGATAAGCCTGACGTACATTACTGCTTTTAACTTTGAGGTAGTTCCAGAAGGTCTGACTTAAACCAAAATGGACTCTAACCAAAACAAATTTTCCCATAGAAAATAATGTAAATCCAATGAATCCATTTCACAAGATTTTATAGAAAGTAATTATAACTGAACATTTAACATCACTTAAATCACTCAAACTCAATTTACCTGTACATTACTGCTTTTAACTTTGAGGTAGTGACTAAATTCCACCGATGATTGACACAAAAAAGCGGGCGCTCAGCCAAACAAAAACCAGCGGGAATCGAACAGCTCAGTGATTAAGGGTTTAAGATACCTTCAAACATCTAAACTACACCATCACCTGAAGCAATACGGTGGTGCCTTGGTTAGCGTCATTAGAAGGTCTGACTTAAACCAAAATGGACTCTAACCAAAACAAATTTTCCCATAGAAAATAATGTAAATCCAATGAATCCATTTCACAAGATTTTATAGAAAGTAATTATAACTGAACATTTAACATCACTTTTTTTTAGTTTACTGCAGGGGTCTCAAACTCAATTTACCTGTACATTACTGCTTTTAACTTTGAGGTAGTGACTAAATTCCACCGGTGATTGACACAAAAAAGCGGGCGCTCAGCCAAACAAAAACCAGCGGGAATCAAACAGCTCGGTGATTAAGGTTTCAGACACCTTCAAACATTTAAACTACACCCTCACCTGAAGCAATACGGTGGTGCCTTGGTTAGCGTCATTAGACGGTCTGACTTAAACCAAAATAGACTCTAACCAAAACAAATTTTCCCATAAAAAAATTATCCAATAATCAATCCAATGAATCAATTTCAGACACACTAATATTTTAAACTTACCACTTCCACACGGACAGGGAGGATAACTATTAACAGTTATTTAACCTTTAACATGAACATTAATCAAATGTAATAATTTTTTCTGGGTACATGATACCATACAGCATCCATATCAAACTTATGTGGGCCGCACTAATATTAAACTTTCATATCAAGGCGGGGGCCTCAAACTAGTGTCCTGCGGACCACATTTGGCCCGCGGGCTGCATGTTTGAGACCCCTGAAATAGAGTTTCCTGACAAAGTCAAAAAGCCTTGGTGCAATAAACAAATGGTATGTGATTCTTTTTATGCATTAAAATGTAAAACTTGTCGACCCTAACACAAGAGGACGGTTAGAGTCCATTGTCCATGCAGCTAGAGGACAAAACATGTGGCGTAACATTCTAATATCATGACAATGAGCCTCTGAAGGCTTTGCAGTGCATACTCCTGTGTATGATCCCCCCTAGCGAGACCAGACCTTATGTTAATTCAAAGTGCGATGCAGAGATAACACAAATTACTGCGCCGCGTGATTTAATTTAGGGCCGCTAACTGGGTGTTGCATCGATGTGCCAATCTCATCTTCCATTGTTAATACTCGTGTTAGTTTCACAGAATTGCCTACAATTTTAAAAGATGGACTCCTTCAAATTACCGTCATATCTTTTTTTTTTTTTATGGCTCCTTCTCGAGATTTTGGCCGTTTTCATTGTGTGATCTCATTGTCATTTGAAATTACAGCCCTGACTGATAGCGTTTCATTTCATTTAGTAGGGATGGTTGGAGAAGCGAAAGGAGACTGACAGGTAAAAGCTGGGGGCAGATGAGAAAAAACAGAAGGAAGGCAAGTTTGTGAGGTACTTCGAAAAATACACAAAGGGAAATACTTCATGCACAAGTGGCTGAATCCTAATAGACAACCAGAGGCATCGACTTACATTAGCCACGTTTACATGGACCCAAATATTCCAATTCCATTCAGGTTATTTGCTCAAACGGAAAAGAATGTAACCTTTGTATACACCTCATTCCGAAAAAAAAAGTGCCAATCCGAATGAATATATAATCGGATTCCCAGGGGTGGAATATTCCTTTCCCCGATCCGATTGAGGTATCTTGTACCCGCTCAATCGGAAAGTTGTCAGACTGCGTTTGTTTTTCTTCTTCTGTTGTTTATTGGCGGTTGGCAAGCAGCTTTCTTGTGCATTAGCGCCATCTGTGGAACAGAATCGAAACCACGGGTCTCAAACACGCGGCCCACGGGCCAAATGTGGCCCGCAGGACACTAGTTTGAGGCCCGCGCAAGTTTGATATGGATGCTGTATGGTATCATGTACCCGGAAAAAATTATTACGTTTGATTAATGTTCATGTTAAAGGTTAAACAACTGTTAATAGTTATCCTCCCTATCCGTGTGGAAGTGGTAAGTTTTTGGCTATTTAAGTTTGAAAGGAAATAACTTGAAGGCTACCGTTTAGGTCGCTAGCGCTCTAGTTTGCGAGTTAGCATGTGTCTCAAGACCCTGCAGTTGCGCAATATGTTGTAAATAAAAAGAGTATAAATGTGACTATAGTCGTGTTTTGTCATGTCTACAGGGCTCTAATAATGCTTTGTTCATTTTAATCTGAAAAAAATCATTTGTCTACCCACCAACTATATGTGGTTTCTTAGGTTTGTATTATTTGCTGTTTTATTATTATTATATTTATTTATTACTGATTGATTGATTTTACCCTAGCTCCAGTGGCCCCCAAGTAAATTGAGTTTGAGACCCCTGATCTAACCCACCCCCCCGCCCCCGTGACCCTTGTGAGGATAAGCGGTAGAAAATGAATGAATGGTTTAAAAACGGGCTGCACGGCGATTGAGTGGTTAGCATGCAGGTTTCACAGCTAGGAGACCCGAGTTCGATTCCACCCTCGGCCATCTCTGTGTGGAGTTTGCATGTTCTCCCCCGTGCATGCGTGGGTTTTCTCCGGGTACTCCGGTTTCCTCCCACATTCCAAAAACATGCTGGGTTAATTAGCGACTCCAAATTGTCCATAGGTATGAATGTGAGTGTGAATGGTTGTTTGTCTATATGTGCCCTGTGATTGGCTGGCCACCAGTCCAGGGTGTACCCCGCCTCTCGCCCAAAAGACATCTAGGATAGGCTCCAGCACCCCCCGTGACCCTTGTGAGGGTAAGCGGTAGAAAATGAATGAATGAATGAATGAGTTCTCCTCCTATTTTGTGTGGAAGTGGTAACTTTTTGGCTTCTTATTTTGTCTTTCCCAACCCTCGGCCATCTCTGTGTGGAGTTTGCATGTACTCCCCGTGCGTGCGTGGGTTATTAAGTTATTAAACGATTATTGGTTTTACTTTGTGTAGTTTAGTACACTACAATAAACAAACATTTATGATTTACGAGCTATCGTTGACATTTTAAGCTTATGATTAGCCAAGTGAATGTGTTTTTATGTGGACAAAAGTATTCTAAACTAGTCGCTAGGTAACAGTATTCTTACTGTAGTATGTTTGGTGAGACACACAAGCACCAGACTCCGTTGCCGGAAAACAACAGGCATTTGTGAATGGTTTGCATTATCCTAAATCGAAATTCCAAAATAAAAAATAACACAGGCTACTATTGTGGCTCTGAACGTTTATAGCGACACACAAGTCTTATTTTCTGCTATTGTGTCAACTATATTGGGTAAATCGAACGTAAAATTGACTGTAGTGGTATTAGTTCATGTATATTGGGATGTTTACTATGCTGTGTGAAAATATTTGACACAGTATAAATAAAGAATTCTTATTTGCGGAAACTGACTTATTACACGGTCAGATCAGGAACTGCACGGTGGTCGAGTGGTTAGCGCGCAGGCCTCACAGCTAGGAGACCCGAGTTCAATTCCTCTTTTGGCCATTTCGCGTGGGTTTTCTCCGGGTACTCCGGTTTCCTCCCACATTCCATAAACATGCTAGGTTAATTAGCGACTCCAAATTGTCCATATGTATGAATTTGAGTGTGAATGGTTGTTGCATAGTAGTAGGTTAATATTCTGCATCATACATTGGTAGTGTATTGTCTGGTTGATGCGGCACAGTACTCTTACTGTAGTATTGTAGCTATATATTTATTCATTCATTCATTTCATGAGTGTCGCAGGGATGCTGGAGCCTATCCCGGCTGTCTTGCGGCGAGAGGCGGGGTACACCTTGGACTGGTGGCCAGCCAATCACAGGGCACATATAGACAAACAACCATTCACACTCACATTTTGGAGTCACCAATTAACCTAGCATGTTTTTGGAATTTGGGAGGAAACTGGAGTACCCGGAAATAACCCACACAAAAAAACTCCACACAGAGATGGCCAAGGGTGGAATTGAACTCGGGTCTCCTAGCTGTGAGACCTCCATGCTAGCCACTCATCCACCGTGCAGCCTATTTTTAAACCATTCATTCATTTTCTACCGCTTATCCTCACGAGGGTCCCGGGTATGCTGGAGCCTATCCCAGCTGTTTTCTTCAGGCGAGAGGCGGGGTACACCCTGGACTGGTGGCCAGCCAGCCAATCACAGGGCACATATAGACAAACAACCATTCACACTCACATTCATACCTATGGACAATTTGGAGTCGCTAATTAACCTAGCATGTTTTTGGAATGTGGGAGGAAACCGGAGTACCCGGATGGAGAACATGCAAACTCCACACAGAGATAGCTGAGCGTGGAATCTAACTCGGGTTTCCAAGATGTGTGGCCTCTACGCTAACCACTCTACCATCCTATTTATTTATGTTTGGAAAAACTGCCCTTTTCAATCTGTAAGCAAACAGAAAACATTGATGTGATATGATGGGTTGACTGTCCCGGAGATTGAATACTGTTTTTTTTTTTTTGAGTGAATACTTGTTTGAATACTTGAATGTCACATTGGCACATCCGGACTCCTGCTTTTGGGCACAAATCATTTCAAAAGAGTTGTTTTTTTTTTCTTTTAAAGTGCTTATGAATGCAGACAGGAAATATGCATACATGCATGTCAACATGGTGCCTTAGAGTGCACGTCTTTTTCCAGGTGCCTTTTTTGTGTGCTCTTTTCAAAACCTCAAAGCCACTCACTGCCTTAAGATTTATTCTCTAATTTTTTTTTTTTCTCGTCTTGTTTTTTTTTTTTTCCTGGCTGCTTTCCTTCATCTTTTCTTCCCTCTCCCGCCTGGTGGGTCTCCTGCTGCAGACTGGCAATATGAGGGTGAGGAGTATTTCCACTCTATTCTTTCCCTTTATAAATGTTTGTGTGTTAACCCTGTATAACCTTGCATCAGGAGTCTTAGATATACATTAGTTGATAGATGCATTTGCTGTATTATTCTAATCATTTCATGGTGGTAAACAACAACAACAAAAAACCTTAAACTATATTAGGAAAGCAGGAAGTGAACAAATGTAACAGTTACTGATTGTAAAAGTACCAGATGGAGGGGTAGGATTTAATAAGCTTTGCTTCTTCCTACTCCTTTTGGACATGTGGAACTGTGAACTGATTATGGGATGCATTCAATTGTAATCTGATGCATGTTCAAATGAAATAAAACCATTAACGTTTTTTTTAAAATTAAAAAAAAATTAAATTAAATAAAACCATTAAAAAAAATTTAAAAAGTATATTTTTTTTAATTAAATTATATGAATTAAATTAAAAAACTTATTATATGAACTGATTATGGGATGCACTCAATTGTAATTCGATGCATGTTCAAATGAAATTAAACCATTAAAAAATGTTTTCATTAATTAAAAAAAATAAATAAATAAAAAAATTATAAATAATAAATTACATTAAATTATAAAACTATATTAGAAAGCAAGAAGTGAACAAATGTAAGTTACTGATTGTAAAAGTACCAGATGGCGGGGTAGGATTTAATAAGCTTTGCTTCTTCCTACTCCTTTTGGACATGTGGAACTGTGAACTGATTATGGGATGCATTCAATTGTAATCTGATGCATGTTCAAATGAAATAAAACCATTAAATTATTATTTTTTTAATAAAAAGATATGATTTTTTTATTAAATAAAAAAAAACTGAAATTATATTAGAAAAGCAGGAAGTGAACAAATGTAACAGTTACTGATTGTAAAAGTACCAGATGTAATCTAATGCATGTTCGAATAAAATAAAACCATTAAAATTATTTTTAATAAAAAAAATAAATAAATAAAATTTTAATTAAAAAAATTAAATAAAAAAAATAAATTATATGAGAAAGGCAGGAGGTGAACAAATGTAACAGTTACTGATTGTAAAAGTACCAGATGGAGGGGTAGGATTTAATAAGCTTTGCTTCTTCCTACTCCTTTTGGACATGTGGAACTGTGAACTGATTATGTGATGCATTCAATTGTAATCTGATGCATGTTCAAATAAAATGAAACCATGAAAAAAAAAATTTGTCATTAATTTTTTTTTATAAATTTTTTTTATTAAAACATTTTTGTTTAATAAAAAATTATAAAACTTATTTAAAATGTTATTGATTTTTAAAAAAAAATTTAAATTAAAAAAAATTAATAAAAAAATACTTAAATTATATTATGAAAGCAGGAAGTGAACAAATGTAACAGTTACTGATTGTAAAAGTACCAGATGGAGGGGTAGGATTTAATGAGCTTTGCTTCTTCCTACTCCTTTTGGACATGTGGAACTGTGAACTGATTATGTGATGCATTCAATTGTAATCTGATGCATGTTCAAATGAAATTAAACCATTACCATTTATAATTTGTCTTCCAGAATGCAAACTGTCTCGTTCCGGTCCTCCTGCTACCATTGTTGCCATAGATGAGGAGAGTCCCAATGGTAAGTTGTAATTCAATGACCACCTCATTGGATGCGGGAGAGATACGCTACAGGAACTTTTAACAGTCTTACCCAAACTTTGCACAAACACAGCGAGAAGTTCTTGACCTTTTTCAACAGCTGCCAATTGGCGCCGGTGTGTAACCTGCGCTCATTAATATTCATCAGTCCTCAGCTGAGCGTTGCCGTTGCTGGAGGGCCCCGTGTCTTCTCCACAAACTTGAGCTCGGGTGTCAACGGAAGTCTTGCTGCTCCACCTGTGTCTTTTAACTGGTAACAAGGCTAAGTGGAGCAGATGCAGTCTTTTATGGCCTCCTTTCAGACGGCTGGCTTTTTAATCAGGCTTAGGAACAACAAAGCAGGAGCAACAAGTGTTGTTTTAGTTCAATGGAAATTTGTAAAACATTTTTAAGGGACTTACAAACAAGTATTACAGGTCTCACAGCTACGAGACCCAAGTTCGATTCCACCCTCGGCCATCTCTGTGTGGAGTTTGCATGTTCTCCCCGTGCATGCATGGGATTGTCCGGGTACTCCGGTTTCCTCCCACATTCCAAAAACATGATAGGTTAATTGGCCAGTCCAAATTGTCCATAGGTATGAATGTGAGTGTGAATGGTTGTTTGTCTATATGTGCCCTTTGATTGGCTGGCCACCAGTCCAGGGTGTACCTCTCGCCCGAAGATTTTTTAATTTTATTTTATTTTATTTTATTTTATTTTATTTTATTTTATTTTATTTTATTTTATTTTATTATTTTTTTATTTTATTTATTTATTTTATTTTATTATTTATTATTTACAATTAAATAAAATAATAAAAAAATAATAAAAATAATTTAATTAAATTAAAAACCAATTAAATTAAAAACCAATTAAATTATATTAGGAAAGCAGGAAGACAAAACATGACATTAAATTAAATTAAATTAAATTAAATTAAATTAAATTAAATTAAATTACATTAAATTACATTAAATTACATTAAATTACATTAAATTACATTACATTAAATTACATTAAATTACATTAAATTACATTAAATTACATTAAATTAGGAAAGCAGGAAGTGAACAAATGTAACAGTTACTGATTGTAAAAGTACCAGATGGAGGGGTAGGATTTAATAAGCTTTGCTTCTTCCTACTCCTTTTTGGACATGTGGAACTGTGAACTGATTATGTGATGCATTCAATTGTAATCTGATGCATGTTCAAATGAAATAATCAGGTTCTACTAAGACTGATCCCGATAACGAAATAATTATAGATAGTATGACCCATAATAGACGGCCATGGGAAGACAACAAATGAAACGATAAACATGCAACAAACACCATTATAAACAGCAACAGAACCAATGTTGCAATGGCTATAAGGAGAAAACCTTTACTGCATTTGACTTTCACGATACTTCTAATGCTTAATAACAAACTACTTCTATCGAAGTAGTAGAAAATAGACTTAAACGTGACGTAAACAAGGCTAATAATCACAATAATCATACACTTACATATTGTATTTTCCCATTGTGGAATATTTCATGAAGTTTTGCTTTCCATTTCGAGCTCATTTCTTTCGTGCAATGTGTCTCGGCTGTGCAGTAATGGGATTTGTTGTTCCTTTGTGTCTGTTTGTGTAGACTACCGACAAAAAAAAAAAAAAAAATCATAGTTTAAAATGGATCTATTCATTAGAATAAAAAGAAAGTACAATGCGCACAATATAAACACGCTACATGTACCACATGTACGAAGCGTGTTTGTTTGGTTTTTTTTGCCGTCGCTCTGTAGGTCATTCATGTGTCGGTGACCTCCTAACCGGACAATAATATAGCGGCCAAACGATTTGCATGCATTAGCTGCAGCTCAGAGAACCGTTAGATGTGACGCAGTCAATCATTCATCAGATAATCAGCGTATGAAACCGAGTGTAATTACAGTCCTCGGCGCCGACTGCTTATAAAGTAAACAGCTTTGCTTTTATTATTATTATTATTATGACTCCTGAAAGGTCTGGAATCCAATGGAAATTGTTATTCCATGCAAAGCATTAGCCCTCAGCAAAATAGGATTGCATTTGTTTGCACTGTATGAGTTTAAAGGTAATTATCCAAATGTATCAATATCCTGCACGGTATCAATCACTCGTGTGATTCATACACGTTCATTTTTATTGCAGATTTATACAATATGTCAATCAAAGGTCATGTAGATGTGTTGTTGTAATGAACTTCATTCATTCATTCATTCATTTCAGCTGGAGCCTATCCCAGCTGTCTTCAGGCGAGAGGCGGGGTACACCCTGGACTGGTGGCCAGCCAATCACAGGGCACATATAGACAAACAACCATTCACACTCACATTCATACTACTTACTGAGTCTTTTGAGCTTGCATAGTAGTTGGTTAATATTCTGCATCATACATTGGTAGTGTATTGTCTGGTTGATGTGGCACAATACTCTTACTGTAGTACTGTAGCTATATATGCAGTATATGTATTTACATTCATACATCCTTTTTGATTGTAGAAAAAAAATGTCTTTCTATCTGTGATTAATTATGAGTTAACTATGTAACAAAATGTGATTAATTTGTGATTAAATATTTTAAGCGAATGATAATTTCAGTGAGTGTGAATGGTTGTTTGTCTATATGCGCCCTGTGATTGCACCCCACCTCTCGCCCCAAGACAGCTGGGATAGGCTCCTGCACCCCTGCGACCCTTGTGAGGATAAGCGGTAGAAAATGAATGAATGAATAACATCAATAAGAATAATATAAGAAATGCTGGAGCCTATCCCAGCTGTCTTCTTCAGGCGAGAGGCGGGGTACACCCTGGACTGGTCGCCAGCCAGCCAATCACAGGGCACATATAGACAAACAACCATTCACACTCACATTCATACCTATGGACAATTTGGAGTCGCTAATTAACCTAGCATGTTTTTGGAATGTGGGAGGAAACCGGAGTACCCGGTCCACCCGAGAGTGGAATTGAACTCTTATCTCCGAGATGTGAGGCCTGCGTGCTAACCACTTGGGCGCCGTGCAGCCAAGAAGACCTGTAAATGTTACATTAATTAATTCATTCACTTTCTACCGCTTACCGCTTATGAATGAATGAATGAACTGTGGTATAGCTTCGAGGTAAATAGAAACAACAACTGAAAGTAGTGCACGTTGTGGAAGGAGAGCCATAGGAGAGTCATATAAACAATATTTGTCGCTCCTGCGTGTGCTTCCACATACAACATCTGCACAAACACACACCGCGGAATCTAATATCTGACACCAAAATTGGGTCACCGCCCTCTGTGCTCCCTCTGCAACGCCACTGAATTGCCATGACGTGATTTGCTGATGTGGAGAAAACGGCGGAGAGGAGGGGTGGAATTTAATCAAATGGCTTTCTTTACATTAGAAATAGGATAGAAAATTCATGGAGAGATTTTCAGATGATGTGGTCTCAAAAGTCCTTGATGCTGGTTTCTCAGGGGGGAGGGAAAAACACCAGAAGGAAGATGCTGATAATTCAGTCCCTTTTTGTTGGACTGTATCTAATAAACCTCACCGTGTTCAAACTTATGTCCCTTTATGAGGATTTGCGACTGAGTACCGCATATCAGGACAAAATGCACTCGAACTAGCAGATAGCGATGCTGGCCTGTGTTGGATTTGTTGTATTAGTAATGCAAGGATGGAAATTTGATGATGATTTTTCTTTAAAAACAGCTTCCATAGGTTAATGTGGCCGAGTAACCGCAACAGCCACTTCCTGACTCTTGTAAAAATATATGGACTGGAAAGCTAATTAATACCAATGGTATATTCTCTAGTAGAAAATGACTGCAGTGAGGCTGCACGGTGCACGAGTGGTTAGTGCGCAGGCCTCACAGCTAGGAGACAGCGAGTTCAATTCCACCTCAGGTGGACCGGGTACTGCGGTTTCCTCCCACATTCCAAAAACATGCTAGGTTAATTGGCGACTCCAAATTGTCCATAGGTATGAATGTGAGTGTGAATGGTTGTTTGTCTATATGTGCCCTGTGATTGGCTGGCTGGCCATCAGTCCAGGGTGTGCCCCGCCTCTCGCCCGAAGACAGCTGGGATAGGCTCCAGCATGAATGAGTGAATAGTTTGATCTGCGGCTGCACGGTGGTCGAGTGGGTAGCGCGCGGCCACGCAGCGAGGAGACACAAGTTTGATTCCGCATCTCTGTGGAGTTTGCTTGTTCTCCCCAGTTTTCTCCGGGTTCTCCGATTTCCTCCCACATTCCAAAAACATGCTAGGTTAATTAGCGACTCCAAATTGTCCATAGGTATGAATGTGAGTGTGAATGGTTGTTTGTCTATATGTGCCCTGTGATTGGCTGGCTGGCCATCAGTCCAGGGTGTGCCCCGCCTCTCGCCCGAAGACAGCTGGGATAGGCTCCAGCATGAATGAGTGAATAGTTTGATCTGGGGCTGCACGGTGGTCGAGTGGGTAGCGCGCGGCCACGCAGCGAGGAGACACGAGTTTGATTCCGCATCTCTGTGGAGTTTGCATGTTCTCCCCAGTTATCTCCGGGTTCTCCGGTTTCCTCCCACATTCCAAAAACATGCTAGGTTAATTAGCGACTCCAAATTGTCCATAGGTATGAATGTGAGTGTGAATGGTTGTTTGTCTATATGCGCCCTGTGATTGGCTGGCCACCAGTCCAGGGTGTACCCCACCTCTCTCCCGAAGACAGCTGGGATAGGCTCCAGCATGCACCGCGACCCTCGTGAGGATAAGCGGTAGAAAATAAATGAGTGAATAGTTTGATCTGGGGCTGCACGGTGGACAAGTGGATGCCATGCAGCTAGGAGACACGAGTTTGATTCCGCATCTCTGTGGAGTTTGCATGTTCTCCCCAGTTATCTCCGGGTTCTCCGGTTTTCTCCCACATTCCAAAAACATGCTAGGTTAATTAGCGACTCCAAATTGTCCATAGGTATGAATGTGAGTGTGAATGGTTGTTTGTCTATATGTGCCCTGTGATTGTGATTTCCATTTTCTAATAAAACCCCAAAAATCACGCTGAAAGTACAAATAACAAAGCTGACTTTTCAAAGTATAACCTTCCAATTAACGGCCTGTCCTCTTTTGCTGTTTAGGTAATTCCAACATTGACATGCTCGAGTGCCACCCCTCAATAGACATGTTGTACGAAAACATCAGTCTTAATAGGCAGCAAATATTGACTGCAGTTTTGTGGTCAAATACATAATAGTTGTATAGTTAATAATGCAAAGGCTGAAAAATGCAGTTTCAAGTAAGTTGTCTAGTAGTACATGTCTGTCCTTGGTGGTAGCACTCGTGGACCTTATTATGTTTTCATCTTTTCATGTCTTGTGAAAATAATATGTGGCCTATAATGACGTATAGGCCACATTGCTGTCACCGGTATTGAACATACGTGTGTGTACAGATCATTATCTCCAAGACAAGAACAAACCGCTGCATAGAAAATGTCATATCCTCAATTATAAGTAATACATTTACTGTTTTTTTTTTATTTTGTGTCCGATTCCTGTATGGATTCATCGAGGTTTTCCCATGTCTGCACGTTCTTCTACGTATTCAGGAACCCTGTTGGTGGAGAACATGCAGATCAATGGCGTGGCCGAGGGACCGGGTCGAACCATTTCTTTGTCTCTGAGGGACAACCACGACTACTGGGTGATTCTGGACCCCGCCAAGCAAGCCCTGTACCTCAACAGCACCGGGCGTGTCCTCGATAGAGATGTATGGATGCAAAAATTATTATTTATTTTTTAGATTTGATTCATAGTTTATTGAGTTTGATATTGTTATTGTAGAAAATTCAACCATTTTAAAGGACAAGACTACAGAAATGAGTCTTTAATATACTGTAGAGTAGTCAGTGTACAGCTTGTACTATCCACTGCCTTAATGTTAGCTCGACATGTTGCTGTTATTCGCCGCCAAAGCGAGCCACTACGCTCCCATCACATCATCTTTGGTGCGAACCGGCACCAGTTGGTGCCAGTTGGAAGCTAGTTTGAGCCACTGCATGCCACTCGGCGCCACAGCAAATTGCATTGGCACGAACTGCCGCTGGCCAAGTGGACTCCTAGCATCATTGGTGCAACTTGGCTCGCGCCATTACATTCCAGTGGATTCCAATAAGCGGATTGTTTACGCCATTTAGTTCCACTTGGTGGATGAATATTTAAAACATTTTGAAATTTTATTGCGGCCAAACTTGAATTTTTGCCACCGTTACGGGCCATTACGAGCCAGTTGGGAGGCAGTTTGAGCCACTGCATGCCACTAGGTGCCACAGCAAATTGCATTGGCACGAACTGGCGCTGACCCAGTGGACTCCGAGCATCATTGGCGCAACTTGGCTCGTGCCATTACATTCCAGTGGATTCCAATAAGCGGATGGTTTGTGCCGTTTGGTTCCACTCGGTGGACACTTTGTGACGAAGATTTTGAACATTTTGAAATTATCTTGCCGCCAAACTGAATTTTTGCCACCGTTACGGCCCACCACGAGCCATTTGGGAGGCAGTTTGAGCCACTACATGCCACTAGGTGCAACAGCAAATTGCATTGGCACCAATTGGCACCAACTGGCGCCGACCCAGTGGACTCCTAGCATCATTAGCACAACTTGGCTCGTGCCATTACATTCCAGTGGATTCCAATAAGCGGATGGTTTGTGCCGTTTGGTTCCACTTGGTGGACACTTTGTGACGAAGATTTTGAACATTTTGAAATTATCTTGCCGCCAAACTGAATTTTTGCCACCGTTACGGCCCACCACGAGCCATTTGGGAGGCAGTTTGAGCCACTACATGCCACTAGGTGCAACAGCAAATTGCATTGGCACCAATTGGCACCAACTGGCGCCGACCCAGTGGACTCCTAGCATCATTAGCACAACTTGGCTCGTGCCATTACATTCCAGTGGATTCCAATAAGCGGATGGTTTGTGCCGTTTGGTTCCACTTGGTGGACACTTTGTGACGAAGATTTTGAACATTTTGAAATTATCTTGCCGCCAAACTGAATTTTTCCCACCACGAGCCATTTGGGAGGCAGTTTGAGCCACTACATGCCACTAGGTGCAACAGCAAATTGCATTGGCACCAATTGGCACCAACTGGCGCCGGCCCAGTGGACTCCTAGCATCATTGGCGCAACTTGGCTCGCACCATTACATTCCAATGGATTTTTTCTTGCCATCAAACTGAATTTTTGACGCCGTTACGGGCCACCACGAGCCAGATGGGAGGCAGTTTGAGCCACTGGATGCCACTGGGCACTTTATTGGCGACACTAGGCGCCACAGCAAATTGCATTGACGCGAACTGGCATCAACTGGCGCCGGCCAAGTGGCACAACTTGGCTCGCGCCATCACATTCCAGTGGATTCCAATTCCAATTATTGGATTCCAATAATGGTTTGCACCGTTTGGTTCCACTTGGTGGACGAATATTTTAAACATTTAGAAATTATCTTGCCGCCAAACTGAATTTTTGCCACTGTTACGGGCCACCATGAGCCAGTTAGGAGGCAGTTTGAGCCACTGGATGCCACTAGGCACCTTATTGGCGCAAATTGCATTGACGCGAACTGGCATCAACTGGCGCCGGCCCAGCGGTTTCTCACTGCTTCCCAAGAGGAATTCACGTTTCTCCTCAGGGAGCCTCAGCTCCCAGCTACACAAGCTGTACGCTGACTACTCTAAAGTATATACTGTGCAGTTTTCTGTTAACATTCAGTCATTAAAATGGTTACTACTTCTTCCACTTTACTGCGTTTACTTGTCTGTTTTCTAGCCGCCATCCTACATCCAGTCCATCGTGGTCCAGGTCCAGTGCACCAACGAGCTGGTGGGTACCGTGATCCTCCACGAGGTCCGTATCGTGGTGCGGGATCGCAACGACAACGCGCCACATTTCCAGCAACCCAGATACTACGTGGCAGTGAACGAGGTAAAAAAAAAAAATAAAATAAAAAATAGTCGGAATACTTATCCCCGCAGCTGTCACTCTCCCTGGCATGTTACAAGACTCCCCGCGGTCACGACTTGAGCGTTATAGAGCAGGAGGCAGAATCGATCACTTGAACTCTCGCCAATTTGACTTCGCTTCTCCGAGCGTCGCATGTCAGTGCAATTTATTGGGCGAATGGCGGCGTTAAAAGCAGCGATTGAAAGCCGCTTCTTTTAAATGCCAAACCTGTTGTTCCTGTGCTCTCTGAAGCCACAGGGAAGGGGGAGGTCGAGGGGGGGGGGGAGCAGAAATAACTTGCAAAAAAAAAAAAAACTCCAACTGGACAGGGGAGCGCTTGTCGGGCGGCTGCCAGAGCAGGCAGACCCGGGCGGATGCTGCAGAATATCTCATTATGCAATTTTTCCACAAGCCTGTCCAACTCAATCTGTCTCCCGAAAGAAGCCCTCCGTTCCTACATCCCTTCACCTCTGGCAGCTCTTCATCCTGTCACCTTTTCTCAACCTTGCCGCCCTTCCTCTGCCACACTCCATATACTTTCCGCTGTCTTTTTTTTTTTTTTTTTTCCTACCCTTCTCCGACACATCACTCCCGGCTCTTCATTCAGCTACCACACCATTCCGGAGATGCCTCATTATTAAAATATGCAGTCTGATGTACATGCTAGTCTGTTATTTCCACTTATCGGCTTGTCAGTACATGTTGTGTGTAGTACTGTAAATACTTTTATTATTATCTTATTATTTCAAATTTTTATATTGTATATTTGTATTTGTTATATTTATTTTGTATATAAAAATATCAGGGCTGCACGGTGGGCGAGTGGTTAGCGCACAGGCCTCACAGCTATGAGACCCGAGTTCAATTCCTCCCTTGGCCATCTCTGTGTGGACTTTTCTCCGGGTACTCCGGTTTCCTCCCACATTCCAAAAACATGCTAGGTTAATTAGCGACTCCAAATTGTCCATAGGTATGAATGTGAGTGTGAATGGTTGGTTGACTATATGTGCCCTGTGATTGGCGTGTACTCCGCCTCTCACTCGAAGACAGCTGGGATAGGCTCCAGCACCACGTGACCCTCGTGAGGATAAGCGGTAGAAAATATATGAATGAATAATTGAACGTGACAAAGGGGCTGCACGGTGGATGAGTGGTTAGCACGCAGGCCTCACAGCTAGGAGACCCAAGTTCGATTCCACCCTCAGCCATCTCTGTGTGGAATTTGCATGTTCTCCCCGTGTATGCGTGGGTTTTTTTTTTCGGGTACTCCAGTTTCCTAAAAATATCAGGGATGCACGTTGTTCGAGTGGTTAGCGCGCAGGCCTCACAGCTATGAGACCCGGGTTCAATTCTACTCTCTGCCATCTTTGTGTGGAGTTTGCATGTTTTCTCCGGGTACTCCGGTTTCCTCCCACATTCCAAAAACATGCTAGGTTAATTAGCGACTCCAAAATGTCCATAGGTATGAATGTGAGTGTGAATGGTTGTTTGTCTATATGTGCCCTGTGATTGGCTGGCCACCAGTCCAGGGTGTACCCCGCATCTCGCCCGAAAACAGCTGGGATAGGCTCCAGCAATTCATTTTTTTCAGTAATTCATTCATTTTCTACTGCTTATCCTCACAAGGGTCGCAGGGGTGCTGGAGCCTATCCCAGCTGTCTTGGGGTGAGAGGCGGGGTACACCCTGGACTGGTGGCCAGCCAATCACAGGGCACATATAGACAAACAACCATTCACACTCACTGAAATTATCATTCGCCTAAAATATTTAATCACAAATTAATCACATTTTGTACATAGTTAACTCATAATTAATCACAGATAGAAATACTTTTTTTCTACAATCAGTAAGGATGTTTGAATGTGAGTGTGAATGGTTGTTTGTCTATATGTGCCCTGTGATTGGCTGGCTGGCCACCAGTCCAGGGTGTACCCCGCCTCTTGCCCGAAAACAGCTGGGATAGGCTCCAGCACCCCCGCGACCCTCGTGAGGAAAAGCGGTAGAAAATGAATGAATGAATGAATGAAAGATATCGGGGCTGCACGGTGGTCGAGTGGTTAACACGCAGGCCTCACAGCTATGAGACCCGGGTTCAATTCTACTCTCCGTAATTTTAGACCTATGTCTAAACGAGCACGGTCATTTATTTGCAGGCATATTACACAACAGCATCAACAGAACCAATGTTGTAATAACACCATCCTGCTGATGAGGTCATTCTAAAGCAAGATGACCTTCATACCAAGGGAAAGATTTTACAGCGCATACAGAGGTAAAAAAAATTTGCTTTGATGCCTAAAATGCAGCTACTATCAGGAGGTTGTCTGCAGCCACAGCTGGGTAACAATAAGGTACACCAAATTACCGAAACTCATTAGTTCTTAATTAGTTCCCCATAGCTGTGTTTTTGGTGTTGTGGGTATTATAATATTACATTATAATATTCATTCAAAATTTTTTTTGCTTACCATTCTGCAAAATTGTGCAAAACCTGCCACTGCCCTTCTTCCAGCGACTGCACCATTCAGGAGATGCATGATTATTAAAATACGCAGCGGCCAAGGTAAATGTGGTCAACGCGGCTGTTTAAAAACCAATAAATCCGCTCCTACATGGGCGGTAACGTAGAAGCGGGAACAGATTTAGTCCATCTTGAAGTGCGAGTCTTCTCATTAGGCAAAACATCAAATCTCATCTGGAGGCATTAAAAGTACTCCGAGTTGGTACTAACTCCCCAAGCAGGTTGATCATCTTTATAACCTGCGTCAGTACTTCATTTATGAGGGGTGTGATAGGTTCTATGCAGATAACCCAAAAAGGAACATTTATGTAGGACAACAGTGAAGCTAAGCCAAATAAAACGTTTCTCATGCTGTTTGGAGATTAGATTCACGTTTTGGCATGGAGCTACAAAGCCCATGGCTGGGAAAAACAAACAAAAATGTAGCATGGCGAGAAAAAAAAATGTTTGTTGGCAATGTTTTCCTTTCATGTTCAGTGGTACGTTCCCCCCCCCACTAAAAATAGATGAAGGAAAAACACTCTTTCAGACAAAAAAATCGACTTACCTTGTTTGCATCCACCGCTTATAGTTTTTGAGAGATAAAATAAATCTGCATTGTTGTCTTCGGTACAACCTAGACTGGTGGCCAGCCAATCACAGGGCACATATAGACAAACAACCATTCACACTCACATTCATACCTATGGAAAATTTGGAGTCGCTAATTAACCTAGCATGTTTTTGGAATGTGGGAGGAAACCGGAGTACCCGGAGAAAACATGCAAACTCCACACAGAGATGGCAGAGAGTAGAATCGAACCCGGGTCTCGTAGCTGTGAGGCCAGCGCGCTAACCACTCGACTGCCATGCAGTATACAAAATAAATATTCATTCATTCATTCATTTTCTACCGCTTTTCCTCACGAGGGTTGCGGGGGTGCTGGAGCCTATCCCAGCTGTCTTGGGGCGAGAGGCGGGGTACACCCTGGACTGGTGGCCAGCCAATCACAGGGCACATATAGACAAACAACCATTCACACTCACATTCTTACCACTTACTGAGTCTTTTGCGCTCGCATAGGAGTTGGTTAATATTCTGCATCATACATTGGTAGTGTATTGTCTGGTTGATGTGGCACAATACTCTTACTGTAGTACTGTAGTTATATATGCAGTATATGTATTTACATTCAGCAGCCATTTTTATTCATTCATTCATTCATTCATTTTCACAAGTGTTGCAGGGGTGCTGGAGCCTATCCCAGCTGTCTTCGGACAAGAGGTGGGGTACACCCTGGACTGGTGGCCAGCCAATCACAGGGCACATATAGACAAACAACCATTCACACTCACATTCATACCTATGGACAATTTGGAGTCGCTAATTAACCTAGCATGTTTTTGGAATGTGGGAGGAAACCAGAGTAAACCCACGCATGCACGGGGAAAACGTGCAAACTCCACACAGAGATGGCCGAGTGTGGAATTGAACTCTGGTCTCCTAGCTGTGAGGCCTGCGTGGTAACCACTCGACCGCCGTGCAGCTGAGTATATAGTCATTCCAATTAAAAATGACATGTTTCTACCAAAATATTCAAATTACATGAAAAACTTTGTAAAGCGGGCTTAGCCTCACAGTTAAGAGATCCGAGTTCAATTCCACCCTCGACCATCTCTGTGTGGAGTTTGCATGCTCTCCTCATGTATGTGTGGGTTTTCTCCGGGTACTCCGGTTTCCTCCCACGTTCCAAAAACATGCTAGGTTAAATGTGGGGGGGCGACATGCAAACTCCACACAGAGATGCCCGAGTAATAAATAATAATAATAATAATAATAATAATAATAAAGTAAACCACTACTACTACCAATTTGAGAATGACTACAAATGATGTCGTATGTTGTGTTTCCAGTTAACTCCAGTGGGCACCACCATCTTTTCGGGCTTCTGGGGCAACAACGGGGCGACCGATATCGACGACGGCCCCAACGGACAAATCGAATACACCATCCAGCACAACCCCAGAGACCCAGTAAGTATTTCTAACATTAGACTCAGACATCACAGCAACATGCTTTGTTTTGTGTGCGCCTTCCATCTCAAAAATCCCAAACCCAAAATATCAGTTATGATTTTTTATAAATGACCCGGGAGGCACATACTCCGACTCTTTTTTTTTTTTTTTTTTTTTTTTTAATCAACTTTTCAAAGGTTTTGTTGATGATTCTGATCGTTTGCTCCCTCCAAGAAATCCAATTTAACACTCTGTCATATTCTCTCCCTTTTCATCTGTATTGATTTTTTGGGAACATTATTTTTTTTTTTTGCAAAGTGTGTCCATTTTTAGCCCTCCAGCACAGGAATATTAAACTTCTAATTTAATCTTTGTTGTGATTCTACTCGGCCAAACGTAATCAAGCACATAAATACCTTTTTTAAGCTTGTTTTGGCTCAGAAGTTTTGATTAGTAGAGAGCGTGTTTGTTTTTCTTCAGTAACTGCTTAGAAGTGTAGAAAGGGCGAGGATTTAATACGCTCTGTTTCTTCCTACTACCATACCATACCATACCATACCATGCCATACCATACCATACCATACCATACCATATCTTACTTATTGTGTGGAAATATGGGCTAATAACTATAAAAGCAATCTTCACTCGCTAAATGTACTGCAAAAAAGGCCAGTAAGGATAATTCATAATGCCGCCTACAGAGAACATACTAACTCCTTATTTCTAAAATCACAAATACTTCAACTTGCTGATATAGTTCATCTTCAAACAGCTAAAATAATGCATAAGGCTAAAAAATAATAAATGATAATTTAATAATAATAAAACATATAAAAAATATAAAAATAAGAACACCAACCGATGTGTGGAAATATGGGGTAATAACTATAAAAGCAAAATTTAAAAAATTTAAAATTAAACAATTAAAAAAATTCAAAACATTTAAAATAAAAAATGTAATTGAAAAATTAAAAATAAAAAACAAAAAAAATATTAAACTATATTAGGAAAGCAGGAAGTGAACAAATGTGACAGTTACTGATTGTAAATTGAACCCTCGAGCCTGAGTACTTTGGTAATGACTTAATACTAACAGCTTTTAGTAAAGATAAGTCACCTCGTACTTCGGTACGTGACAAAAATTAAATTAAATTTAATTAAAAAACAATTAAAATAAATTAAATTAAATTAAAAACAATTAAATTAAAAAACAATTAAATTAAAAAAAAACTATTAAATTAAAAAACTATTAAATTTAATTAAAAAACAATTAAATTATATTAGGAAAGCAGGAAGTGAACAAATGTAACAGTTACTGATTGTAAATTGAACCCTCGAGCGTGAGTACTTTGGTAATGACTTAATACTAATAACTTTTAGTAAAGATAAGTCACCTCGTACTCCGGTACGTGACAAAAATTTAAATTAAATTAAATTAACAATCAAAATAAATGAAATTAAATTAAAAACAATAAAAGTAAAAAAAACAATTAAATTAAACAATTAAATTAAATTAAAAAACAATTAAATTATATTAGGAAAGCAGGAAGTGAACAAATGTAAGAGTCACTGATTGTAAATTGAACCCTCGAGCGTGTGTACTTTGGTAATGACTTAATACTAACAACTTTTAGTAAAGATAAGTCACCTCGTACTCCGGTACATGACAAAAATTTAAATTAAATTAAATTAAATTAACAATCAAAATAAATGAAATTAAATTAAAAACAATAAAAGTAAAAAAAAATTAAATTAAAAAAACAATTAAATTAAACAATTAAATTAAATTAAAAAACAATTAAATTATATTGGGAAAGCAGGAAGTGAACAAATGTAATAGTTACTGATTGTAAATTGAACCCTCGAGTGTGTGTACTTTGGTAATGACTTAATACTAACAACTTTTAGTAAAGATAAGTCACCTCGTACTTCGGTACGTGACAAAAATTAAATTAAATGAAATTAAAAAACAATTGAATTATATTAGGAAAGCAGGAAGTGAACAAATGTAACAGTTACTGATTGTAAAAGTACCAGATGGAGGGGTAGGATTTAATAAGCTTTGCTTCTTCCTACTCCTTTCGGACATGTGGAACTGTGTTGTGAACTGATTATGTGATGCATTCAATTGTAATCTGATGCGTGTTCAAATGAAATCAAACCATTACCATTACCTCTTTTTTTTCGGACATCATAATCATCAATCAAGTGTAATGTAACTTAATAAATGAAGTAATCTATTACCATTTCAGATGGCCAACAGAACATTCGACATCCCGCTGACGTTGTTTGGCGCCGTGGTGCTCAGGGAGCGGCTCAACTACGAGGAGATAACACGCTACCTGGTCATCATACAAGCTAATGTAAGCGTTTATTATACATATATATATATATATATATATATATGTTTTGGGATATTGTTTTCCTGTGGAGCACTGTTGGAAGTAAATAAAAGTAATCAGCTTTCGACTTGAGCGGAGAATCACGTTATGCAAATGAGCGTTATCATGGAAACATTATTTACACAGTCGTCCCAGACTATTTGTTCTCTGTGGAGCTCGCCTTGAGGGAACTATGAGCTCGTCCTTAATTATCACTAATGTCTTTGTTAATGCCTTTGTTTTCCTTTTATTCCACGCCTCTGTGGATGTTTTATTTGTGAACAAATGTATATGACGATGCTGCAATTAACAGACAAACAGACGGCAACTTTTAGACATGACAGAGCCATCTTTTATCATCTGCTCTTTAACCCTTACATGCACGAGTGATTGAACCCTACACTCTAACATAAGTGGGTCAAAAAGCATGCGTGCGGGTCATTTTTGACCCACTTATGGAAGGTTGGGGTAGTAACACAAAAACTAAAATTTCTTAAAATTTATAAAAAGTAAGTTAAAAATGTGAATGGCATGATAGCAAAAACATGTTTTTTTAGGAATACCTGGAATATGAAATGCTAAAAAATCTTCATTATGAATATATTTCAAGAAAACAACCTGACTGGGTCATTTTTGACCCACTCATGGAAGGTTGGGGTAGTAACACAAAAACTAAAATTTCTTAAAATTTTTAAAAAGTAAGTTAAAAACATGAATGGCATGATAGCAAAAACATGTTTTTTGAGGAATACCTGGAATTAGAAATGATGAAAAATTTTCATTACAAAGATATTTCAAGAAAACAACCTGACCGGGTCATTTTTGACCCACTTATGGAAGGTTGGGGTAGTAACACAAAAACTAAAATTTCTTAAAATTTTTAAAAAGTAAGTTAAAAATGTGAATGGCATGATATCAAAAACATGTTTTTTTAGGAATACCTGTAATATGAAATGATAAAAAATCTTCATAATGAATATATTTCAAGAAAACAACCTGACCGGGTCATTTTTGACCCACTCATGGAAGGTTGGGGTAGTAACACAAAAACTAAAATTTCTTAAAATTTTTAAAAAGTAAGTTAAAAACATGAATGGCATGATAGCAAAAACATGTTTTTTTAGGAATACCTGGAATATGAAATGATAAAAAATCTTCATTATGAAGATATTTCAAGAAAACAACCTGACCGGGTCATTTTTGACCCACTTATGGAAGGTTGGGGTAGTAACACAAAAACTAAAATTTCTTAAAATTTATAAAAAGTAAGTTAAAAATGTGAATGGCATGATAGCAAAAACATGTTTTTTGAGGAATACCTGGAATATGAAATGATAAAAAATCTTCATTATGAAGATATTTCAAGAAAACAACCTGACCGGGTCATTTTTGACCCACTTATGGAAGGTTGGTGTAGTAACACAAAAACTAAAATTTCTTAAAATTTATAAAAAGTAAGTTAAAAATGTGAATGGCATGATAGCAAAAACATGTTTTTTTAGGAATACCTGTAATATGAAATGATAAAAAATCTTCATTACGAAGATATTTCAAGAAAACAACCTGACCGGGTCATTTTTGACCCACTTATGGAAGGTTGGGGTAGTAACACAAAAACTAAAATTTCTTACAATTTTTAAAAAGTAAGTTAAAAACATGAATGGTATGATAGCAAAAACATGTTTTTTTAGGAATACCTGTAATATGAAATGATAAAAAATCTCCATTATGAATATATTTCAAGAAAACAACCTGACTGGGTCATTTTTGACCCACTTATGGAAGGTTGGGGTAGTAACACAAAAACTAAAATTTCTTAAAATTTATAAAAAGTAAGTTAAAAATGTGAATGGTATGATAGCAAAAACATGTTTTTTTAGGAATACCTGGAATTAGAAATGATGAAAAATTTGCATTATGAAGATATTTTAAGAAAACAACCTGACCGGGTCATTTTTGACCCACTTATGGAAGGTTGGGGTAGTAAAAATAATGTCCACATATAGGATGCAGGATTTTCTTTTTCGTGTGTTTTGCACCAGCCGGTATGGATGTGAAATGGATCTTAAATTGTATTCATTATGTCTTTAAAAAAAAAAAAAAATCAAAATTTGTTGAAATATGCAGAGACACCATGTAGACATTATTGGAAAAGTGTCTATGAATATCATTACAGTTTCTGTCGTCTTCAATAGACGTGACAGCATGAACCAGTGGCCAGAAACAAATCATAAATCAGCAGTTGTGAGATCATTAGCAAACAATCATTTTCTTCCTTATATTTTGTGGTGCAAAAATAGCAGCAAAATGGCGAGGATGCTGATATCTACCATTGTGTTATCCATGTGGGGAACGCCTTCAGGAATAATGGGAATGTTCCCGCAAAGCGGGAATGCATGCCAAAGCGGAAATAACTATTTTGCAGAACCTTACTTCTTACATTTCATCCTGTTTGATGATAATTCTGATGATAATTTTTTGAACCGTTTACACCAGGGGTGGGCAAACTATGGCTCGGGGGCCACATCCAGACCGCCAAGTGTTTGAATACGACCCGCTTGTTCTTTCCAAAGTATTTCATTTAAACTCAAAATACAACCATGGCTTGAACCAACCTTAAGCTGGAGCCTATCCCAGCTGTCTTCGGGCGAGAGGCGGGGTACACCCTGGACTTGGTCGCCAGCCAATCACAGGGCACATATAGACAAACAACCATTCACACTTACAGAGTCTTTTGAGCTCACATAGTAGTCGGTTAATATTCTGCATCATACATTGGTAGTGTATTGTCTGGTTGATGCGGCACAATACTTTTACTGTAGTACTGTAGCTATATATGCAGTATATGTATTAACACTCTTGACTGGTTGCCAGCCAATCATTCATTCACTCATTCATTTTCTACCGCTTATCCTCACAAGAGTTGCAGAGGATGCTGGAGCCTATCCCAGCTGTCTTCAGCGCTAACCACTCGGACGCCGTGCAGCCCGATTCATGAAGTTTTTCATGTAATTTGAATATTTTGGTAGAAACATGTCATTTTTAATTGGAATAACTATACACTCGGCTGCACGGCGGTTGAGTGGTTAGCGCGCAGACCTCACAGCTAGGAAACCAAGGTTTAATTTGGTTAATATTCTGCATCATACATTGGTAGTGTATTGTCTGGTTGATTTGTAGTACTGTAGCTATATATGCAATATGCAATATAATAATAATAATATGCAATATGTAATATACTGCATATATACTCCATATAATATATAATATAATGCAATATAAACAATATTTCCTGCTCTAATGTTATTATCACTAAAACTGACATTTTTTGCAAACATTCCGACAAGCACAGCTAGTGAAACTTTATGGTTTTGCAGGACCGAGCCCCATACCCGAGCGAGCGTCGCACCGCCTCCACCACGCTGACCGTAGACGTGCTGGACGGCGACGACCTGGGCCCCATGTTCCTGCCGTGCACGCTCGTGGGCAGCACTCGCGACTGCAGCCCCATCACGTACAAGTCCAGCGTGCTGGAGCTGACGGAGCCGGTAAGACTACACTTTTGTAAAAAAAAAAATACCATAAGTGCGTTCAAATACATTTTTAGCATCTTTTCTAAGATGAATTCTAAATCTAAAGATGAATTACTAAATGTACTGCAAAAAAAGATTTTTTAATTTATTTTAATTTATTTTAATTTATTTTAATTTATTTTAATTTATTTTAATTTATTTTAATTTATTTTAATTTATTTTAATTTTAATTTATTTACAATTAAATTAAAAAAAACAATTACATTAAATTAAAAAAAACAATTAAATCATATTTGGAAAGCAGGAAGTGCACAAATGTAACATTTACTGATTGTAAATTGAGGATTTAATAAGCTTTGCTTCTTCCTACTCCTTTCGGACATGTGGAACTGTGAACTGATTATGGGATGCATTCAATTGTAACCTGATGCATGTTCAAATGAAATAAAACCATTACCATACTGCTTATCCTGTCACAGGGGTGCTGGAGCCTATCCCATTGGCTGGACTGGTCGCCAGCCAATCACAGGGCACATATAGACAAACTTTTTTCATATAGACAAAATTTAATTTAATTTAATTTAATTTAATTTAATTTAATTTAATTTAATTTAATTTAATTTAATTTAATTTAATTTAATTTAATTTAATTTAATTTAGAATTAAATTTAAAAAACAATTAAATCATATTAGGAAAGCAGGAAGTGAACAAATGTAACAGTTACTGATTGTAAATGGAACCCTCGAGCGTGAGTACTTTGGTCATGACTTCATACTAACAATTTTTAGCATCTTTTCTAAGATGAATTCCGCACACACGCGTGGAAAAACACGTGCGTGCCAACAAACACAGCCGTCACGGCTTATTGGACTCTTTGTACACAGTTACCGCTCCATCTTGTTGTTTATAGCGACATCCCCCGCCACTCTTTGACACACATCATTTTTACTGAAGACTCACACACACCAGCGCAGTCAAGAGAGAGCGAGGAGTAAATCAACTTTACAGCGTGCAATTTGGAGAGGAGCAAGTGCGTTCCGACAAGGACGGGCTTCTTTTTTTTTTTTTTTTTTTTTACGATATGAAGAGGAGAGGTAGTTGTGTTCAAATGAGAGCGGCGATATAGAACAATTGGACTTAAAAGATGTACTTGAGAGGCGTACGAAGCTCCGTGGAATCACTATCTGTCGCACTTCAGGTGGCAATGGGCTTGCTGCTGTTGATGATGAGTTCACACGCCGTCAGAAGAAATGGGATCATGCACAAAAAAAACAAGCTTCACTGTCTTATAAGTCCGAGTTTAATTGGCTATTGAGAAAGCACTCAGATTCACTGTATCGACCCCACTATAAGATGAGATATCGTAATATCAGAAAAAGATGGTAGGAGTCTCGTGATTTTATACAGTGGAACCTTGGTTAGCGTCCAACTCTAACCAAAACAGATGTTAACCGAATCAATTATTCATTCATTTTTTATATTCATTTTCTGTGTGGCAATACGGGGTAATAACTATAAAAGCAATCTTCACTCGCTAAATGTACTGCAAAAAAGGCCAGTAAGGATAATTCATAATGCCGCCTACAGAGAACATACTAACTCCTTATTTCTAAAATCACAAATACTTCAACTTGCTGATATAGTTCATCTTCAAACAGCTAAAATAATGCATAAGGCTAAAAATAACCAATTAGCTAAAAATGTCATCCAATACTTCTCTACAAGAGAGGAGAAATATGATCTCAGGGAAGAAGTACATTTGAAACACTTCTATGCTAGGACTACGCTAAAAAGCCATAGCATTTCAGTATGTGGAATCAAACTATGGAATGGATTGAGTAAGACCCTCAAACAATGCACAACGATGAGCCAATTCAAGAAACAATACAAGCAGTTGATGTTTGCTAAATACAAGGATGAAGATGTTTTAATTTAATTTAATTTAATTTAATTTAATTTAATTTAATTTAATTTAATTTAATTTAATTTAATTTAATTTAATTTAATTTAATTTAATTTAATTTAATTTAATTTAATTTAAGAATTAAATTATATTTGGAAAGCAGGAAGTGAACAAATGTAACAGTTACTGATTGTAAATTCAACCCTTGAGCGTGAGTACTTTGGTAATGACTTAATACGAACAACTTTTAGTAAAGATAAGTCACCTCGTACTTTGGTACGTGACAAAAATTAAATTAAATTAAATTAACAATCAAATTAAAAAACAATTAAATTAAAAACAATTAAATTAAAAAAACAATTAAATTAAAAAACAATTAAATTAAATTAAAAACTTATTAAACTATAGTAGGAAAGCAGGAAGTGAACAAATGTAACAGTTTCTGATTGTAAAAGTACCAGATGGAGGGGTAGGATTTAATAAGCTTTGCTTCTTCCTACTCCTTTCGGACATGTGGAACTGTGAACTGATTATGTGATGCATTCAATTGTAATCTGATGCATTTTCAAATGAAATAAAACCATTACCATACCGCTTATTCTGTCGCAGGGGTGCTGGAGCCTATCCCAACTGGACTGGTGGCCAGCCAATCACAGGGCACATATAGACAAACAACCATTCACACTCACATTCATACTTATGGACAATTCGGAGTCGCCGATTAACCTAGCATGCATTAAAAAAAAATTCTAAATACTATTTATTTTTTACGTTTTCCCCAAAATGGCTTTTAAAATGAGGGGTTGCTGTACGTTCATGATCGTTTTATATTTGGAGTATCTGGAGTACCAGTATTCTAAACCAGGAAGTTCAGCTTGTAGACTTACTCTGTTACTCTGTCACCATCAAATTTCTTTATGAACAAAATGATCATTTTGCAGCTGTTTTGAAGCCCACAGTTTTCTGCCTGTGGGCGTTGAGTCTCTGAACAGTGTTGCTCCGGCAACCAAGACAAAAAAAAAAACTCTTGAGGCTTGTCGCTGTAATGAATCTATGAGTGGGATATTGTTTGAGTTCTTATCTTTAGGCTACAGTGATGCATTCTGCTTAAATGAACACCATCACAGACTTACTGATACCACTTTAGGTGGAATCGAACTCGGGTCTCCTAGCAGTGCGGCCTGCGCACTAACCACTCAGTCCATAATACAGTCATTAAGTTTCAAAAATTCATAAATTAATTCATTGATCGCTGTCTTGTGGTTTACTATAGCCTATTATTAGTCAAATCAAATACTGCAATACATTCATTCATTCATTCATTTTCTACCGCTTATCCTCACGAGGGTCGCGGGGGTGCTGGAGCCTATCCCAGCTGTCTTTGGACCAGAGGCGGGGTACACCCTGGACTGGTGGCCAGCCAGCCAATCACAGGGCACATATAGACAAACAACCATTCACACTCACATTCATACCTATGGACAATTTGGAGTCGCTAATTAACCTAGCATGTTTTTGGAATGTGGGAGGAAACCGGAGTACCCGGAGAAAACCCACGCATGCACGGGGAGAACATGCAAACTCCACACAGAGATGGCCGAGGGTGGGATTGAACCCTTGTCTCCTAGCTGTGAGGTCTGCGCGCTAACCACTCGACCGCCGTGCAGCCGAGTATATAGTTATTCCAATTAAAAATGACAGATTTTTACCAAAATATTCAAATTACATTAAAAACTTTGTGAATCGGGCCTAGCCTCACAGCTAAGAGATCCGAGTTCAATTCCAAGATACCTCAATCGGATTGGGGAAAGGAATATTCCACCCCTGGGAATCCGATTATATATTCATTCAGATTGGAACTTTTCTTTCGGAATGAGGTGTATACAAAGGTTACATTCTTTCCGTTTGAGCAAATAATCCGAATGGAATTGGAATATTTGAGTCCATGTAAACGTGGCTTGTGATTGGTCCGCTTGGAGCCAACTATTAAATTAAAATATACTGTTGGAAAACTCCCATAGAACTCAGAAACGAGTACCTGCACCATTCTTGTTAATCACCAAAACAAATAGATTTAGTATGCTTGATGTCGGTGTTTCTCGGGGCCTCGTGGGAATGTTGCTCCAGATGGTGAGGTTGGCTTCACGGCGGGCATCCGCTGTCTAGAACTGATGTTCATTTTTGTAAACTTCCCTTTGCTATTCATCCCCAAATGTTCTTAATTGGATTTAAATCAGGGGAACACGTAGGATGGTACAAAAGAGTGAACTATCTAGTATCCATCGATCTTTGTCAGGCCGGCATTGTGCCGGTCGCGGGGGTGCTGGAGCCTATCCCACATTGTCTTTGGGCGAGAGGCGGGGTACACCCTGAACTGGTGGCCAGCCAATCACAGGGCACATATAGACAAACAACCATTCACACTCACATTCATACCACTTACTGAGTCTTTTGAGCTTGCATAGTAGTTGGTTAATATTCTGCATCATACATTGGTAGTGTATTGTCTGGTTGATGCGGCACAATACTCTTACTGTAGTACTGTAGCTATATATGCAGTATATGTATTTACATTCCAGCAGCCATTTTTATTCATTCATTCATTCATTTTCACGAGTGTCGCGGGGGGTGCTGGAGCCTATCCCAGCTGTCTTCAGGGCGGGAGGCGGGGTACACCCTGCACTGGTGGCCAGCCAATCACAGGGCACTTATAGACAAACAACCATTCACACTCACATTCATACCTATGGACAATTTTGAGTCGCTAATTAGCATGTTAGCCTAGCTTGTTTTTTGGAATGTGGGAGGAAACCGGAGTACCCGGAGAAAACCCACGCATGTACGGGGAGAACATGTAAACTCCACACAGAGATTCACGAGAGTGGTATCGAACCCGGGTCTCCAATGCTGTGAGGTCTCTGTGCTAACCACTCGTCCACCGTGCATTTTGCTTACTCAAAATGCATTTTGAAGTCTAATTAGAACCTCCTTAAGATCCAACATTTTGTTGACTGTTTACATGCAAAAATCCTAAAAGCGCCAAAGCTCCATACAGCCCCCGTATTGTACGTGACTAGATTGTGCCTAATGAAGGTTCTGGTCCTTGTCTGTACAAAAAGTTCCCCCTATGTGATAAAAGAGCCACGAGTCCAAACGAGAGGGATAAAAGGCAAAAGAGTCGCTGTTGCTGGGGTGAAAGAGAGGCAGAGAGGTGAAGCGAGGAGAAGAGTCAAGGATCTGTTACCGTTTTTTTTTTTTTTTTTTTTTTGAGTCCTAATCAGACTAATAAGATATGACAACCTTGGGGCCTTTGAGCCAGCATTAACTGTTCACTCTCTCGACTTTAAACACACACGCAGCACCGTGCTTGTCATTTAGGTGTTGAATGTCAGGCCACGTTCACGCACGCACTTCAAACACGCTGCTGCCTCTGCTGCTCCTAAAAAAAAAAAAAAAAAAAAAATGATGGCTGCAAGCAACAATAAGATGAATGAAGAAGTTGAGTAAACAACTCTCTGTCATGTGTCACAATTGTCAAATACAAGATGCACCAAACAGCATGCAGACCATTGATGGCTGCAGCACTGTGGAAATGCATTCATTGCATTGTATTATTTTTTTTTTTGCGTACTAAAGACGTGAGACTTGACAATGTAAAATCCAGTATATGGTAATTAAGACATATATAAACATAGTGTTAGCGGCACGGTAGTCTAGTGGTTAGCACACAGACCTCACAGCTAGGAAACCAGGTTTCAATTCCACCCTCGGCCATCTCTGTGTGGAGTTTGCATGTTCTCATGAAAAAAAAACAACTTTTTTTACGTTAATAAGGATGTTGGATGTTGTATATTACACAACACAGCAGCAACAGAACCAATGTTGTAATAGCAGTAAGGAGCACAATGCGCTATACACAACAGTAAACAATAATACGGCAACATGCATGAGTTTCACACCAACAGTTGAGTAGAAAAATTTTAAAGCGCATGCAGAGGTACACAAAAACACCGAATGTTGACCACTCGTGTATATATAACGACTATTTTACGTTAATAAAGATTTTGGAGCACATCAGAAAGTCGAAAGTAAAACGTGATCATTCATTAACAAGTACATTACAACACAGCAGCAACAGAACCAATGTTGTAATAGCAGTAAGGAGCACAATGCGCTATACACAACAGTAAACAATAATACGGCAACATGCATGAGTTTCACACCAACAGTTGAGTAGAAAAATTTTAAAGCGCATGCAGAGGTACATAAAAACACCGAATGTTGACCACTCATGTATATATAACGACTATTTTACGTTAATAAAGATTTTGGAGCACATCAGAAAGTCGAAAGTAAAACGTGATCATTTATTAACAAGTACATTACAACACAGCAGCAACAGAACCAATGTTGTAATAGCAGTAAGGAGCACAATGCGCTATACACAACAGTAAACAATAATACGGCAACATGCATGAGTTTCACACCAACAGTTGAGTAGAAAAATTTTAAAGCGCATGCAGAGGTACACAAAAACACCGAATGTTGACCACTCGTGTATATATAACAACTATTTTACGTTAATAAAGATTTTGGAGCACATCAGAAAGTCGAAAGTAAAACGTGATCATTCATTAACAAGTACATTACAACACAGCAGCAACAGAACCAATGTTGTAATAGCAGTAAGGAGCACACAGCACTATACACAACAGTAAATAATAATACGGCAACATGCATGAGTTTCTCACCAACAGTTGAGTAGAAAAATTTTAAAGTGCATGCAGAGGTACACAAAAACACCGAATGTTGACCACTCGTGTATATATAACAACTATTTTACGTTAATAAAGATTTTGGAGCACATCAGAAAGTCGAAAGTAAAACGTGATCATTCATTAACAAGTACATTACAACACAGCAGCAACAGAACCAATGTTGTAGTAGCAGTAAGGAGCACAATGCGCTATACACGACAGTAAACAATAATACGACATCACGTATGAGTTTTACGGCAACAGTTGAATAGAAACATTTTAAAGTGCATGCAGAGGTACACAAAAACACTGAATGTTGACCACAACTTTTTTACATTAATAAGAAATTTGGAGCACATCAGAAAGTCAAAAGTAAAACATAATCATTGATTAACAAGTACATTACAACACAGCAGCAACAGAACCAATGTTGTAATAGCAGTAAGGAGCACAATGTGCTATACACAACAGTAAACAATAATACGGCAACATGCATGAGTTTCACACCAACAGTTGAGTAGAAAAATTTTAAAGCGCATGCAGAGGTACACAAAAACACCGAATGTTGACCACTCGTGTATATATAACAACTATTTTACGTTAATAAAGATTTTGGAGCACATCAGAAAGTCGAAAGTAAAACGTGATCATTCATTAACAAGTACATTACAACACAGCAGCAACAGAACCAATGTTGTAATAGCAGTAAGGAGCACACAGCACTATACACAACAGTAAATAATAATACGGCAACATGCATGAGTTTCACACCAACAGTTGAGTAGAAACATTTTAAAGTGCATGCAGAGGTACACAAAAACACCGAATGTTGACCACTCGTGTATATATAACAACTATTTTACGTTAATAAAGATTTTGGAGCACATCAGAAAGTCGAAAGTAAAACGTGATCATTCATTAACAAGTACATTACAACACAGCAGCAACAGAACCAATGTTGTAATAGCAGTAAGGAGCACACAGCATTATACACAACAGTAAACAATAATACGACATCACGTATGAGTTTTACGGCAACAGTTGAGTAGAAACATTTTAAAGTGCATGCAGAGGTACACAAAAACACTGAATGTTGACCACAACTTTTTTACATTAATAAGAAATTTGGAGCACATCAGAAAGTCAAAAGTAAAACATAATCATTGATTAACAAGTACATTACAACACAGCAGCAACAGAACCAATGTTGTAATAGCAGTAAGGAGCACACTGTGCTATACACAACAGTAAACAATAGTACGGCAACGTGCATGAGTTTCACAACTACATTTGAGTAGAAACATTTTAAAGTGCACGCAGAGGTACATAAAAACACAGAATGTTGACCACCTGTGTATATAGTATAACAACTTTTTTACATTAATAAGAAATTTGGAGCACATCAGAAAGTCGAAAGTAAAACATAATCATTGATTAACAAGTACATAACAACACAGCAGCAACAGAACCAATGTTGTAATAGCATTTAACAACACATCAACATCAGAAATGGTATTTGTTTATTTAGTTTTAGCTCATTTACTCCACTTTATAATACTACAGTCGGAAGCCGTGTACTCTATTATGCTTGCTTTTGCGGTTTATTTACATAACATATCAGGCGGCAGTTGCAGGATGTCCAAGGGGATGCATCGTGGCCGTCTCCAAGCAGCTGAGCACCAACTATGAATGCGCAACCACGGCCGTGTTTTTTTGCACGCCGCGCTGTCCTGCTATGCTTTGCATGTTTATCAACCGCTCTTTCCATTTCAGTTTATGCCACTTACACACACACACACACACACACACACATAATAACGGCTTGTGTAACTTACTCGCCAGAGTGCTGTATTCCAGCCAACGTATATGATCACAGTAGATGTGTTGATACACATTGGAAATATGGCCGCCCTCCTTGGCGCGGTGCTTTACTGCTCTAGTGATTGTGGATTTCTTCCATCTCAATTGCTGCCGGGATTGCACACGGATCAGCATATTGCACCAATATAAGTCATCATTATTGTCGGACCATTTAATTATTGTGGTTTCCTATATTGTGCTGAGTGCATTTGAGATGGGGGGGTGGGGGGGCGACTGATTTAAAGAGGAGTCTTTAAGACATGCATGTTTAGTCAAGATTGAAAACCACTTCACTTGTCACATTTTTTTTACGGTCGTGGCCATCTTTAATACATCACATGACTACACCTGCACAATTCAACATGTCTGACATGGCGTATAAAGAAGCAGAGTTTGATTTTTTTTTTTGGGGGGGGGTGGGGGGGACTACGTGACTACCAACCTTCTTTTAACAATGTTCTTTTAAGTTGAATATAATGAACCTGCATCATTCTTCAATTGTGCTAAATCCACTTAATACTTAATTCTCTGCAGAATAAGGTGAACCCACTCAATGTGACCCCACCCATACAAGCTCAGGATCAAGACAGGAACATCCAGCCTCCGTCAGACAGACCTGGGATTCTGTACTCCATCCTCATCGGTATGTGCAATAAAAAAAAAAAAATTCTGGGGCTTGAAATACTGCATATAAAATATGAACTCTGGGGGTAATGTGGTAATGGTAATGGTAATGGTTTTATTTCATTTGAACACGCATCAGATTACAATTGAATGCATCCCATAATCAGTTCACAGTTCCACATGTCCAAAAGGAGTAGGAAGAAGCAAAGCTTATTAAATCCTACCCCTCCATCTGGTACTTTTACAATCAGTAACTGTTACATTTGTTCACTTCCTGCTTTCATAATATAATTTAATTGTTTTTTTAATTTAATTTAATTGTTTTTAATTTAATTTAATTGTTTTTTTAAATTGTTTTTTATTTTTTTAATTGTTTTTTAATTGTGTTAATTTAATTTAATTAAATTTTTGTCACGTACCGAAGTATGAGGTGACTTATCTTGACTAAAAGTTATTAGTATTAAGCCATTACTAAAGTACTCACGCTCGAGGGTTCACTTTACAATCAGTAACTGTTACATTTGTTCACTTCCTGCTTTCCTAATATAGTTTAATAATTTTTTTGTTTGTTTTTTATTTAAAAAAATTTTATAAAAAAATTATTTTACATTTCAAATGTTTTTAAATGTTTTTAATTTTTTAAAATTTTTAAAATTTTTAAAATTTTTAAAATTTTTTTAAAATTTTTAATTTTTAATTTTTAGTCGCGTACCGAAACTGTTTGAAGATGAACTATATCAGTAAGTTGAAGTATTTGTAGTAGTAGTATGTAGTAGTATGTTCTCTGTAGGCGGCATTATGAATTATCCTTTGCAGTACATTTAGCGAGTGAAGATTGCTTTTATAGTTATTACCACACAGAAAATGAATATAGAAAATGATTGAATAATTGATTCGGTTAACATCTGTTTCTGTTAGAGTTGGACGCTAACCAAGGTTCCATTGTATAAAAGCTTCTTGAGATGGTTAAGACCGCAAGACCATGACCAGACAGAGCTGTTTTAAAGTCTGTTCTCTGAACGACAGGAAGCCGGTGCGGAGATATAAACCCTGGATTAATATGATCATATTTCCTGGTTTTTAGTCAGGACTCGAGTAGCAGCATTCTGCATGACCTGCAGCTGCTTTCACAGCTCGACTGGAGAGCCGGATGTGTTACAGTCGTCTAGCCTGTTGGAGACAAAGACAAGGATTAGTCTCTCTAAATCTGGCTTAGACACTAGTCCCTTGATTTTGGTGTTTTAGGTGGTAAAAAGCTGCTGATGTTTAAAGATCCGATCTGAGTGCATTTTTACCTCGAGATTTCTATCATGATGATTAGGTTTTAGAGAAAGAGTCTCAAGGTGGATAATAACACTTTGTCTTTGTTTCTGTGGGCCACAAACAATGATTTCAATGCACTGACAAAGTACATTCATTTTCTAACAGATTTTCTACTAGAGCCTATCCCAGCTGGATCGGTCGCCAGCCAATCACAGGGCACATATAGACAAACAACCATTCACACTCACATTCATACCTATGGACAATTTGGAGTCGCTAATTAACCTAGCATGTTTTTGGAATGTGGGAGGAAACCGGAGTACCCGCAGAAAACTGGGGAGAACATGCAAACTCCACAGAGATGTGGAATCAAACTTGGGTCCCCTAACTGCGTGGCCACGCGCTAACCACTTCATTCATTTTATACCGCTTATCCTCACAAGGGTTGTGGGGGTGCTGGAGCTTATCCCAGCTGTCTTGGGGCGAGAGGCACGGGGTACACCCTGGACTGGTGGCCAGCCAATCACAGGGCACATATAGACAAACAACCATTCACACTCACATTCATACCTGTGGACAATTTGGAGTCGCTAATTAACCTAGCATGTTTTGTGGGAGGAAACCGGAGTGCCTGGAGAAAACCCACACATGCACGGGGAAAAAGTGCAAACTCCACACAGAGATGGCCAAGGGTGGAATTGAACCCGGGTCTCCTAGCTGTGAGTTCTGTGTGCTAACCACTCAAGCTGTTTTTGTTATCATGTCATCATAGCTAACCACACGACCGCCGTGCAGCCCATTTTTTATTTATATAATATATAACATATACTATTTGGCTCACACTCACATTCTTACCTTTGGTATTGCCAATTAACTATGGAGTTAATTGGAGTTAATTCACCTATGGAGTCACCAATTAAACCTAGCATGTTTTTGGAATGTGGGAGGAAACCGGAGTACCCGGAGAAAACCCACGCATGCACGGGGAGAACATGCAAACTCCACACAGAGATGACCGAGTGCGGGATTGAACCCGGGTCTCCAAGCTGTGAGGTCTGCGCGCTAACCACTCAAGCGGTTTTTGTTATCATGTCATAATAGCTAACCACAGGACCGCCGTGCAGCCCTGTTTTATTTACATAATATATAAAATATCTTTGGCTCACACTCACATTCATACCTATGGTATCGCCAATTAACTATGGAGTTAATTTGAGTTAATTAACCTATGGAGTCACCAATTAACATAGCATGTTTTTGGAATGTGGGAGGAAACCAGAGTACCCACGCATGCACGGGGAGAACATGAAAACTCCACACAGAGATGGCAGAGGGTGGAATTGAACTCGGGTCTTCTAGCTGTGAGGCCTGCGTGCTAACCACTTGTCCACCGTGCAAGTTTTCTCTTATTAAAATGCACAGAAAAGGTCAATAAGTATGTATTCGTGTTCCACATAAGGAGTGTGAATGATTGCAGTATTTGATTTGACTAATAATAGGCTATAGTCAACCACAAGACAGCGATCAATTAATTAATTTATGAACATTCGGTGCAGTTCTCCTTTAATGGTGGAAGTGGAAGTGGGTCCACATCACACAAACACCCACGCTACATAGTCTAGATCTGAGTTACTATATGTTGCTGATAGTTGGACGTAAACCTTGTAAGGTTCACTGCTTGCCAATGTGAATTAATTCCTATCGTGTTGCATCACAAAAGGGAAGAAAAGCCTCCATTACTCCCAAAGATGCAAATAACTCTCACTCATGTTCGGTTTGATGACCACCAGGTAGTCACACAGCGTTCACACGATTGCACAGTTCATCACCTTCTGAGTAACTATAAAAAAAATAAAAAAAAAAGCTTTATTTTCTTGACTGCCAAAGTCTCTCTAAATGTACTGACATGCCTGACACGGACTTGATTGCATTTCCTGCACTCCCTCACCGAAACTAATCCACGTCTGAGGCAGGATTATGAGAGACAGAGTCACAAATATAAGAAGAGTGGGGGGGGGGGGAGAAAAAAGAAACTCTTGCATCCTCGCAGCGACGCCGTTATTTTGAATAGCATTGAATGAATAGAATAAGCAGACACTGTTTCATGCTTATTTGATGCTTTGTTGCTATTAGTAAGCCAATGTTTACATTTCGGTTCAAAAGTGGAACTCATGTATCTTGATTTGTCATTCTCCTACAGCAGGGGTCTCAAACTCAATTTACCCGGGGGCCACTGGAGCTAGGATATGGGACACATGCTAACTCGCAAACTAGAGAGCTAGCGACCTAAACGGTAGCCTTCAAGTTATTTCCTTTCAACTTAAATAGCCAAAAACTTACCACTTCCACACAGATAGGGAGGATAACTATTAACAGTTATTTAACCTTTAACATGAACATTAATCAAACGTAATAATTTTTTCTGGGTACATGATACCATACAGCAGGGGTCTCAGACTCAATTTACCTGGGGGGCATTGGAGCTAGGGTCTGGGCAAGGCTGGGTCGCATCAGGTTTTAAAAAAATAAAAAAATTATTAAAAACTGAAAAATATACAAACTTTTTCAGTGCTTTGGTTCCGATTTTCTACAATAAAAGCTCTGATAAAACATTCCACTGTTCTCAAATATCTTCATTTTTATTTTTCTGCACAAAATAAGATGAAAAATAAATAAACAAATCAAGAATAAAGAAAATCAATCAATCAGTAATAAATAAATATAATAATAATAATAATAATAAAACGTCAAATAATAAAAACTTAAGAAACCACATATAGTTGGTGGGTAGACAAATTATTTTTTTCAGATTAAAATGAACAAAGCATTATTAGAGCCCTGTAGACATGACAAAACACGACTATAGTCACATTTATACTCTTTTTATTTACAACATATTGCGCAACTGCAGGGTCTTGAGACACATGCTAACTCGCAAACTAGAGAGCTAGCGACCTAAACGGTAGCCTTCAAGTTATTTCCTTTCAACTTAAATAGCCAAAAACTTACCACTTCCACACGGATAGGGAGGATAACTATTAACAGTTATTTAACCTTTAACATGAACATTAATCAAACGGCGAGGGCCTCAAAGTCGTGTCCTGCGGGCCACATTTGGCCCGCGGGCCGCGTGTTTGATACCCCTGTCCTACAGCCAAAGCTGCAGTCTCCATGACATTTTCCAATGAATGTATTTTTCTGACAAATTATTGATTGACATTAATAAGTCCAAAATGTCAACATAAGTGTGTTTTGTATGGTTGGCTGGTTAAGATTAGGTCAGTGTCAAAGATTGTTTATTGACTGAGTGGATGTGATGTTTTTGACTTGTTGGGAAAATGAAAATGCAAATCGGAGACAAATTGAAGTCTGCCAAAACCAGTCATGAGTCACGACTGGAAATTGGGACCAGGCAGCTGGTTTTATCCAACTGAGTCTTTTTCCGGAGCCAGACTTTCTTCATGTAGCGAATATTGATGGCGGCGGGTGTTTTCTTTATCTTCTTTTGCTGTGGTCACTTCACTTCAGTTGCATATTCTACCCCCCAAAAATATATTTAAAAAAAAAATATATATATATATATATACATACATATATTAGGAAAGCAGGAAGTGAACAAATGTAACAGTTACTGATTGTAAAAGTACCAGATGGAGGAGTAGGATTTTTCCTACGACTTAAAAAAAATCAGTAACTGTTACATTTGTTCACTTCCTGCTTTCTTAATATAGTTTAAGTTTTTTTTTTATCGTACCGAAGTACGAGGTGATATGACCATACAATGACATAATGTGTGGTCATATCACCTTGTACTTCAGTACGTGATAAAAACAAAAAAAAAACTGTATTATGGAAAGCAGGAAGTGAACAAATGTAACAGTTGTAATATAGTTTTTTATTTGTTTTTATCACGTACTGAAGTACATGATGAAAAACAAAACAAAACTTAAACTATATTAAGAAAGCAGGAGGTGAACAAATGTAACAGTTACTGATTTTTTAGGTCACAAAAAAAATCCTACCCCTCCATCTGGTACTTTTACAATCAGTAACTGTTACATTTGTTCACTTCCTGTTTAAGTTTAAGTTAAGTTTTGTTTTGTTTTTCACCATGTACTTCAGTACGTGATAAAAACAAATAAAAAACTATATTATGAAAGCAGGAAGTGAACAAATGTAACAGTTACTGATTGTAAAAGTACCAGATGGAGGGGTAGGATTTAATAAGCTTTGCTTCTTCCTACTCCTTTTGGACATGTGGAACTGTGAACTGATTATGGGATGCATTCAATTGTCATCTGATGCATGTTTTTACATAAATTACATAACCCATCATAAATTACATATTACATATATATTACATTATATTATTTTGTCTTCTTACTTGTCCCTAATGATCCCATAACCTGCGTATAACATGTGCGCAATGTGGTGTAAACAAAGAATAATAGCCCTGTACAGGTGACTATAGGGGTGTTATTTCATATCTACAAGACTCTAATGATAGAAACGCTATTTAGAAAGTCATAAACAGGTTTTGATGTAATATAAACACATGTATTTTAGTTTGGAATATTTCAGTTACATTAATATGTCACTACTTTTATGTATACGTTCTTTACTGTGCAGCCTTTGTGTACCAGAGCAAAGGGAACCACAATCAGAACCCAATCTTAGCGGTCGGTGTCCTTCATTTAGAGGCGGTCACATAAATACAAGCCGTAAAGGATGCAACAAAGCAGCCAAACAGGAGCGCTCACTTGAGGAATGTGCGCTTCTCTCTCTCTCTCTCTCTTAACGCCACTGCTGCCAGTTCTTGATTTCCCTGCAGAGCAATGCAGCATTCCAAAGTACCGCATACGTCTTGAGTGTGAGCATCCCCACCTGTGGAGAACTGCAGAACACTTCGCCCTCCCTCCCTCTATCTGTCGCTCTCTCTTTCTCTGTTGGACACTTGACTTTTGAACATTTCATGATTTTTTAAAACAATTAACTATTTTTAAATTCAACTTTTTTTTCATACTCTTTCTTACAGGCAAACCAGACTCCTACGTTGAATATTTCAGCTTGAACAGAAGCACGGCCGAGCTCCTGCTGCTGAAGCCCATCGACAGGGAACTGTACCGCAGATTCGATCTGGTTGTGAAGGTCAGCAGAGAGACTATGGAGCTTTAACTCCCATTTTCCACCCTACATGGTTCTAATGAAAACAGCATTCGAACGAAAGCTCACACCCTCCCGCTCAGTAGTCCCAATGTTGTTCTGACAACTTCAAGAGAGGAGACTAGTGTCCCCACATGATGCCACGTGTGTATTTGCCTTTGGACATGAGTAAATTAGCTTAAATGCTAACATGCTAACAGTCATCATGCTACTTAAAGTACCCCCCCACCCCACCCCGCTAGGAAAAGCAAACAATTGTGTGTTTGTATACATAACAGTCATCTACAACCAATGGTGCTATCAGGGATTTGAGTCCTAATAAATCTAAAATTGATTTTAATAAGGTTAAGTACCGAAAAGGTTGATGCAGTCCCATCGTGTCCCCACATCAAGCCATGTGTCTATTTGCCTTTAGACATTAGTAAATTAGCTTAAATGCTAACATGCTAACAGCTAGCAAGCTGGCACCTAGCAAGAACGCCTCAAGTACCGAAAAGGTTGATGCAGTCCCATCGTGTCCCCACATCATGCCATGTGTCTATTTGCCTTTAGACATGAGTAAATTAGCTTAAATGCCAACATGCTAATGGCTACCAAGCTAGCACCTAGCGAGACAGCCTCAGGTCCCGAAAAGGTTGATGCAGTCCCATCGTGTCCCCACATCATGCCATGTGTCTATTTGCCTTTAGACATTAGTAAATTAGCTTAAATGTTAACATGCTAACGGCTATCAAGCTAGCACCTAGCAAGAACGCCTCAAGTACCGAAAAGGTTGATGCAGTCCCATCGTGTCCCCACATCATGCCATGTGTCTATTTGCCTTTAGACATTAGTAAATTAGCTTAAATGCTAACATGCTAACGGCTACCAAGCTAGCACCTAGCGAGACAGCCTCAGGTCCCGAAAAGGTTGATGCAGTCCCATCGTGTCCCCACATCATGCCATGTGTCTATTTGCCTTTAGACATGAGTAAATTAGCTTAAATGCTAACATGCTAATGGCTACCAAGCTAGCACCTAGCGAGACAGCCTCAGGTCCCGAAAAGGTTGATGCAGTCCCATCGTGTCCCCACATCATGCCATGTGTCTATTTGCCTTTAGACATTAGTAAATTAGCTTAAATGTTAACATGCTAACGGCTATCAAGCTAGCACCTAGCAAGAACGCCTCAAGTACCGAAAAGGTTGATGCAGTCCCATCGTGTCCCCACATCATGCCATGTGTCTATTTGCCTTTAGACATTAGTAAATTAGCTTAAATGCTAACATGCTAACGGCTACCAAGCTAGCACCTAGCGAGACAGCCTCAGGTCCCGAAAAGGTTGATGCAGTCCCATCGTGTCCCCACATCATGCCATGTGTCTATTTGCCTTTAGACATTAGTAAATTAGCTTAAATGCTAACATGCTAACGGCTACCAAGCTAGCACCTAGCAAGAACGCCTCAAGTACCGAAAAGGTTGATGCAGTCCCATCGTGTCCCCACATCATGCCATGTGTCTATTTGCCTTTAGACATTAGTAAATTAGCTTAAATGCTAACATGCTAACGGCTACCAAGCTAGCACCTAGCAAGAACGCCTCAAGTACCGAAAACGTTGATGCAGTCCCATCGTGTCCCCACATCATGCCATGTGTCTATTTGCCTTTAGACATTAGTAAATTAGCTTAAATGCTAACATGCTAATGGCTACCAAGCTAGCACCTAGCGAGACAGCCTCAGGTTCCGAAAAGTCGCGGGGGTCGCGGGGGTGCTGGAGCCTATCCCAGCTGTCTTTGGACCAGAGGCGGGGTACACCCTGGACTGGTGGCCAGCCAGCCAATCACAGGGCACATATAGACAAACAACCATTCACACTCACATTCATACCTATGGACAATTTGGAGTCGCTAATTAACCTAGCATGTTTTTGGAATGTGGGAGGAAACCGGAGTACCCGGAGAAAACCCACGCATGCACGGGGAGAACATGCAAACTCCACACAGAGGAGTGAAGGGTGGAATTGAACCCTGGTCTCCTAGCTGTGAGGTCTGCGCGCTAACCACTCGACCGCCGTGCCGCCCAAGATGAACGTTATGAAATGCAATTTATGATGACATGATAACCACTATTTGGTCAAGCATGGTCGAGTTTTCTAACATCAACTTTTTAAAAATCAATATTGGTCTAAGGGCTTTTTGAGAGAACCGTTCTGTCACTATTGAAATGAAAATTGGAAAACTTTAAATGACTTGGTTGCTATTATTATTATTATAAGTGCAAGACAAAAAAATGCATAGATGATTCATTGAAAGAAAAACAGACGCAAACAAGACGCAAATTTGTTTTGTCCTGTTAATAAAATAGTAGCTTACAGGAAATTAATAGGACTGCACAGTGACCAAGTGGTTAGCATGCAGGTCTCACAGCTAGGAGACCCGAGTTCAATTTCACACTCGGCATCTCTGTGTGGAGTTTGCATGTTCTCCCCGTTTTTTCCGGGTAACTCCGGTTTTACTCCCACATTCCAAAAACATGCTAGGTTAATTAGCGACTCCAAATTGTCCATAGGTATGAATGTGAGTGTGAATGGTTGTTTGTCTATATGTGCCCTGTGATTGGCTGGCCACCAGTCCAGGGTGTACTCTGCCTCTCGTCTGAAGACAGCTGGGATAGGCTCCAGCACCTCCTGTGACCCTCGTGAGGAAATGTGGTAGAAAATGAATGAATGAATGAATGTTATTGCTGCAAAATAAACAAGTAGTTGTGGACTGGTGGCCAGCCAATCACAGGGCGCATATAGACAAACAACCATTCACACTCACATTCATACCTATGGACAAAACATAACATGCAAACTCCACTCACAATTATAATGATAGCTTGAGTTATTATTAATTGATGCCATTTGCAGCATTTCTAGTGTCTTTGGTGTATAAACATGTGACAAGACACTTCATTCATCGACAGGAAAGAGGAAACTACCCAAAAATAATGAACATTAATATCGGCGTAGCATTAATAAAACAATATAAATTGTGTTCATTTTCTGTAAATACTGTAGCTGAATTCCTCTTCATGCAGTGATGTTCTAAATATGCATTTTTGTCATGTATAATTGATTTTGCTGCATTATTAACCCACAATATAATAGTAGATGTTTTCTGTTAGATCTTTGAGTCTACATCGCCATCCGCAATGTACTCAAAAAAGGCAATAATATGTTAATTATGTATGCCATATCATATTGCTAACAAGCAGATGCTGCCAGAGAAAATATGTTATTTATGTCAAGTGTATGTATTTGCGCCTCTGCAGCAGGATCTGCGTCTGGGATTGAAGAACAAAGAAGACTTTCAGCAACACAGTGTGATTATAGTAATAACTAGAAAATTCCAGTGGAAATTTTGATGGGCTTGCCACCTGTGCCGTGAACCTCGGGGCCGGTGTGCAAACGGCTACCATGCTAGCACCTAGCAAGAACGCCTCAAGTACCGAAAAGGTTGATGCAGTCCCATAGTGTCCCCACATCATGCCATGTGTCTGTTTGCCTTTAGACATGAGTAAATTAGCTTAAATGCTAACATGCTAACGGCTACCAAGCTAGCACCTAGCAAGAACGCCTCAAGTACCGAAAAGGTTGATGCAGTCCCATCGTGTCCCCACATCATGCCATGTGTCTATTTGCCTTTAGACATTAGTAAATTAGCTTAAATGCTAACATGCTAACGGCTACCAAGCTAGCACCTAGCGAGACAGCCTCAGGTCCCGAAAAGTTTGGGGCAGTCCCATAGTGTCCCCACATCATGCCACGTGTGTATTTGCCTTTAGACATGAGTAAATTAGCTTAAATGCTAACATGCTAACAGTCATCATGCTAGCACCTAGCAAGAGGGCCTCAAGTTTAGAAAGTGCCAAGGTTGTCCTATAACCTCCCTACATCATGCCATGTGTCTATTTGCCTTTAGACATTAGTAAATTAGCTTAAATGCTAACATGCTAACGGCTACCAAGCTCGCACCTAGCGAGACAGCCTCAGGTCCCGAAAAGTTTGGGGCAGTCCCATAGCGTCCCCAAATCATGCCACGTGTGTATTTGCCTTTAGACATGAGTAAATTAGCTTAAATGCTAACATGCTAACAATCATCATGCTAGCACCTACCAAGAAGGCCTCAAATTTAGAAAGTGCCAAGGTTGTCCTATAACTTCCCTACATCATGCCATGTGTGTATTTGCCTTTAGACATGAGTAAATTAGCTTAAATGCTAACATACTAGCAATTAGCATTTAGCCACAGAGAGAGTTGAGAAGTTTATCTAAAAAAATGAGCCGTAAATCACGGCTGTATGGCTGAGCTACAAGGCTGTGAAAAGTCTGTAAATTCTCGTTTTCTCTGGAATGTAGCTGTTCTAAAAATAGAACAGTTGTACCTAATCTAGTGGCTCATTTTTGCACGTTTTGGTTTATAGCGTCGCCATAGTTAACACAAGATGTTCCAAAAAATAAATACCGCTGTAGTCCCGAGCGTCACGATTCCGGCGGTGTAACATGTGTGGGGGTCCTTCTTGCGGTTTTGGCCGCATTACGCGCGCAAAAATGGGAAGATTAAGATATAAGAATAGCTAAACACCACAAGGAATAACAATATGGGCTTGCATTACTGAGCAAGCCCATAACTAGTTGTGTTCTATGTGCAGGCAGAGCAGGACAATGGACACCCGCTGCCAGCATTTGCCAGCCTCCAAATTGAAGTGCTGGACGAGAACAACCAGGCGCCGTACTTCCTGGAGAGCAGCTACCATGGCTTTGTTCTAGAAGGCTCCCCGGTGGGAACGACCATCGCGACCAACAGCAGCCTGTCGGAACCTTTGGCGTTTGTGGCCCTGGATAATGATGTGGAGGAGGTGAGCTTTATTATTATGATATGGAATTATGTTTTCTCAAGGGGGTTTTGATGTAGGAATTAAATTTGGGGGGACTTTAGAGTAGTCAGCGTCAGGCTTGAAAGGCTTGTACTCTACTAATATGTACTAAGATGTATACTGACTACTCTCAAGTATTCATTTATTCATTCAAATTCTACCGCTTATCCTCACGAGGGTCACGGGGGGTGCTGGAGCCTATCCCAGCTGTCTTCGGGTAACCTAATTTTGGAATGTGGGAGGAAACCGGAGTACCCGGAGAAAACCCACACATGCACGGGGAGAACATGCAAACTCCACACAGAGATGGCAGAGGGTGGAATTGAACTGGGGTCTCCAAGCTGTGAAGTCTGGGCGCTAACCACTTAACTGCCGTGCAGCCCTACTCTCAAGTATATTGAAGTTTTTGGTGCACAACTACTTGTTTATTTTGCAACAATAACATTCATTCATTCATTTTCTACCGCTTATCCTCACAAGGGTTGCGGGGGTTGCTGGAGCCTATCCCAGCTGTCTTCGGGCGAGAGGCGGGGTACACCCTGGACTGGTGGCCAGCCAATCACAGGGCACATATAGACAAACAACCATTCACACTCACATTCGTACATCCTTACTGATTGTAGAAAAAAAGTATTTCTGTCTGTGATTAATTATGAGTTAACTATGTACAAAATGTGATTAATTTGTGATTAAATATTTTAGCCGAATGATAATTTCAGTGAGTGTGAATGGTTGTTTGTCTATATGTGCCCTGTGATTGGCTGGCCACCAGTCCAGGGTGTACCCCGCCTCTCGCCCCAAGACAGCTGGGATAGGCTCCAGCACCCCTGGAGGAAACCGGAGTACCCGGAAAAAAACCCACGCATGCACGGGGAGAACATGCAAACTCCACACAGAGATGGCCGTGGGTGGGATTGAACTTGGGTTTCCAAGCTGTGAGGCCTGCGCGCTAACCACTCGACCTCTGTGCAGGCCTACTACAGTTATTGTAATTTTGTGTATCAAAGCTGCAATACAGCCAATGTGTTTACATGAGTTAATATGACATATTATGCTTTCTGAAAACCCACATTTTAGTATCGTATGTCACTCAGTTACCCTAAATCTTTTGTTTATTTCCCTTGTAGGTGACGGCCAATGAGATGCCTGTAGGTACCATTTGTGCTCAATTCCTCTTCTTCCTCTGAGTGCCCTAGTAGTCTTTCCTTAGTGACTAAATATAATATTGATGTAGCACATGACAGCATCCAGCAGCAGGGCCAACAATAAAACATACAGGTGGTCCTCGAGTTACGAGCAGGTTCTGTTCCGTGTAAGTCGGAACTTATACCTAATTTATGCCGGAACCAACCCGCGTATTTAAAAGAAAAAAAACCCTACAGAATCCAAGACCTGTATTCTTTCACATTCAATAATCGTTATCCTTAATGATGATCTCGACAGTAGAGCGGTTGTCACGCTGAGACTGGGAGACATAATGAAATGTAAAAACAATATTATTTTTCCTCAGTGTGACTAGGCATGCATACATTGTACAATATTGTCCCAAGGTATTCCGGAAGGATAACCTCTTTTCCTCCCACATCTACGATTTAATCGTGCGCAAACTTCATGAACCTGCTAGCATTCATTAGCATTAGCATTCATTACTGTATCTAAGAATCAGAAATTGTTTATTGCCAGGTATGATCAAACAGATACTCGAAATTAAAATGAAAATACAAAATATACAGAATAAACAGTATAAATATATATACACAGTCTGTTTTTTGTTTGAGTTTATTAAACAAATACAAACATTATATACAAATATATATTATACAAATACAAATATACAAAAATACAATATTGTACAAATAAGGAGTTAAGGGAGTATAAATAAGCGGGAGCACAAAATGAATAAAATAAATAGGAATGCACAATTTCGTGACAATTACCTTAAAGACAGCAGCAGGCTAATTCAGGCATCAAGCTTGTGATCCACCTGCATTCCTGCTCTGTCATCACCAAATAGGAGAACCCTTGATGGTATATTCTCCCCCGATATCTCCTTATATTAAAGATTATAAGATATATAAGATTATAAGATCTTTTAATGGTGGTCTAGACAGTTGAGTGGTTCGGACCTAAATTGCATCCAATATAGTTCGGCGTGTCTCCTTATTTTCAATTCCATGTTAATGGCTTTCCTTTTCTTTAACACACAGAAGCTTGGGAGACAAGGGAGTATAAATAAGCGGGAGCACAAAATGAATAAAATAAATAGGAATGCACAATTTAGTGACAATTACCTTAAAGACAGCAGCAGGCTAATTCGGGCATCAAGCTTGTGCTCCACCTGCATTCCTGCTCTGTCATCGCGAAATAGGAGAACCCTTGATGGTATATTCTCCCCGATATCTCCTTATATTAAAGATTATAAGATATATAAGATTATAAGATCTTTTAATGGTGGTCTTGACAGTTGAGTGGTTCGGACCTAAATTGCATCCAATATAGTTCGGCGTGTCTCCTTATTTTCAATTCCATGTTAATGGCTTTCCTTTTCTTTAACACACAGAAGCTTGGGAGACAAGGGAGTATAAATAAGCGGGAACACAAAATGAATAAAATAAATAGGAATGCACAATTTAGTGACAATTACCTTAAAGACAGCAGCAGGCTAATTCAGGCATCAAGCTTGTGATCCACCTGCATTCTTGCTCTGTCATCACCAAATAGGAGAACCCTTGGTGGTATATTCTCCCCCGATATCTCCTTATATTAAAGATTATAAGATATATAAGATCTTTTAATGGTGGTCTTGACAGTTGAGTGGTTCGGACCAAAATTGCATCCAATATAGTTCGGCGTGTCTCCTTATTTTCAATTCCATGTTAATGGCTTTCCTTTTCTTTAACACACAGAAGCTTGGGAGACAAGGGAGTATAAATAAGCGGGAACACAAAATGAATAAAATAAATAGGAATGCACAATTTAGTGACAATTACCTTAAAGACAGCAGCAGGCTAATTCAGGCATCAAGCTTGTGATCCACCTGCATTCCTGCTCTGTCATCGCCAAATAGGAGAACCCTTGATGGTATATTCTCCCCCGATATCTTCTTATATTAAAGATTATAAGATATATAAGATTATAAGATCTTTTAATGGTGGTCTTGACAGTTGAGTGGTTCGGACCAAAATTGCATCCAATATAGTTCGGCGTGTCTCCTTATTTTCAATTCCATGTTAATGGCTTTCCTTTTTTTTAACACACAGAAGCTTGGCAGACAAGGGAGTATAAATAAGCGGGAACACAAAATGAATAAAATAAATAGGAATGCACAATTTAGTGACAATTACCTTAAAGACAGCAGCAGGTTAATTCAGGCATCAAGCTTGTGATCCACCTGCATTCTTGCTCTGTCATCACCAAATAGGAGAACCCTTGATGGTATATTCTCCCCCGATATCTCCTTATATTAAAGATTATAAGATATATAAGATCTTTTAATGTGGTCTTGACAGTTGAGTGGTTCGGACCAAAATTGCATCCAATATAATTCAGCGTGTCTCCTTATTTTCAATTCCATGGTAATGGCTTTCCTTTTCTTTAACACACAGAAGCTTGGGAGACAAGGGAGTATAAATAAGCGGGAGCACAAAATGAATAAAATAAATAGGAATGCACAATTTCCTGACAATTACCTTAAAGACAGCAGCAGGCTAATTCGGGCATCAAGCTTGTGATCCACCTGCATTCCTGCTCTGTCATCGCCAAATAGGAGAACCCTTGATGGTATATTCTCCCCCGATATCTCCTTATATTAAAGATTATAAGATATATAAGATTATAAGATCTTTTAATGGTGGTCTTGACAGTTGAGTGGTTCGGACCAAAATTGCATCCAATATAGTTCGGCGTGTCTCCTTATTTTCAATTCCATGTTAATGGCTTTCCTTTTCTTTAACACACAGAAGCTTGGGAGACAAGGGAGTATAAATAAGCGGGAGCACAAAATGAATAAAATAAATAGGAATGCGCAATTTAGTGACAATTACCTTAAAGACAGCAGCAGGCTAATTCGGGCATCAAGCTTGTGCTCCACCTGCATTCCTGCTCTGTCATCGCGAAATAGGAGAACCCTTGATGGTATATTCTCCCTTGATATCTCCTTATATTAAATATTATAAGATATATAAGATTATAAGATTTAAGATTATAAGATTTTTTAATGGTGGTCTTGACAGTTGAGTGGTTCGGACCAAAATTGCATCCAATCCAGGTGGGCGTGTCTCCGTATTTTCAATTCCATGCTAATGGCTTTCCTTTTCTTTAACACACAGAGGCTCGGGAGACAAGGGAGTATAAATAAGCGAATAAAATAAATAGGAATGCACAATTTAGTGACAATTACCTTAAAGACAGCAGCAGGCTAATTCGGGCATCAAGCCAAATAGGACAACCTTTGATGGTAACTAGTTCTCGAGCTAGTCAATGTTCCCGGACCGAAATGACTTTTTAAAATTAATTTACGAGAACACGTACGCCGACCATGAAACATCTTAACACGGAACACAATACACCGAGGAGCACCTGTATTCCAATACTTGTTTTCATTCTCCTTTTGTGTCTTGCTTGCAGTGTTGATGACCCTGTTTAATTTCCCCGAGTAAAGCGCTTCCTCTCATCAACCCCGTAGAATGAAAATGCACTCATCGTGAGCAGCAATGCGTCTCCAAAGAGCTTAGTTTGCTTAAGAGATGTAGCGTTGGCCTCTTGACACATGCAAGCTTTCCCCCCCCCTCTCAGTTATTGCAATGAAAGCATAATCTGTTTGTGTCCAATGATATATGTTAAATTATTTAAAATATTGCTTACCCAAGGCTCCTGACTCCCAGCACGGAAGCAGCAACAATGATGATAACGCCTATCACTTTTATGTCCATTTCAGTGTGTGTCTGTGTGTGATTATTTATGACTCAATATCCACTATAACTGGCTACATCAACAATATTATCACACACGCGCACACACACTTCCACGCCAAGCTGAACCAGCGTTATTTGCAATGACAACAACACACATAAGCACAAAAAAAGACGTCATTGGAGAATTTTGATGTCAGGAATTCCGGAATTTTAGCTATTTCATGCATGGAAGTACACACTTTCTTATTTCTGCATTAACTTGCGCTATATATTAATTTATAATCATGTGTGATGTCCCAATTGATTATTCATGTCCCGTTTCCTCTGGCTAATTCATCAAGAGTCCAATCTGCATAATAAAAGCCATTGAGGTGCTCAGTCAGTCGCCAATTCCTCATCAGCCTCCATGTGCTTCCTGGCGTGATGAAAAGCTCCGTTAAGAGCAATTCACTATCCTTCCTCTAATGGACACCTCTGTCTCTCACTCGTACCGACAGACCAAGGATCCTCAGCTGCAGCTCTCGTTGGACAGCTACTCCGACGTTTTCGCCGTGTCAGCCAGAGGGATCAGACGATACCTCACGCTGGTGCAGCCACTGGATCGAGAGGCGCAGGATTCTTACACCTTCACGGTACTGGACCACTTCACCAACACAAACATAAAAGCTATGATGAAAAAATGCTTGGGAACGCATACTAGCATACAGTGTAATACACATTTATAATCATTACAATTAGTTGCTAATTCCTAGCTGTACAAGATGAGTGGGCCCAATCACAGCAGAGTGGGCGTGCCCGCATGCAGGCCGTGGGTGGAATAAATAAATCAAAACAGACCAGAAATTCAAGGAAATACAGCTGAAATAGGTGCAGATTCTGGAAGATCTGCAAAGCTCTCTGTGTGGGTTATTGTGTCTAGCTGCTCTATAGTACTCAACTACTCAATACAAAGGGTCAAAAATCAGCATAGCACTGGAGGTCCCCTGTAAAATGTAAAAAAAAAAATTGTAAAATGTAAAAATTCTTGTTTCAATTTAAAACAATAACACTGCTAATGATTACTGACTTGACTCAAATATAAGACGACTCCTCTCTTTCAGGACCTGTTTTTGAAAGAAAAGTCACATTTAATTAATCATTTTGTTAATCATGATGACAGTGGTAACTAGAATATTTAATTAATGCATAAAGTAAAGTAATACATTATGAGAAGGAAGGAAGGAAGGAAAAAAGGAAGTTTTATTTTAAAACTGAGATTAATCCAATTAAAAATGTAATAATTTGAATTGGAAATATTTCAGATTCACTGTAGTTGCAAATTGGAAGGAAGGAAGGAAGGAAAGAGGGTAGGAAGGAAGTTAGGAAGTTTTATTTTAAAACTGAGATTAATCCAATTAAAAATGTAATAATTTGAAATGGGAATATTTCAGATTCACTGTAGTTGTAAATGGTGATTAATCATGATTAGTTCATTTTAATCCAATTTTTAAAATTTAATCATTTGAATTAGGAATATTTTAGATTCACTGTAGTTGCAAATTGGAAGGAAGGAAGGAAGGAAAAAAGGAAGTTTTATTTTAAAACTGAGATTAATCCAATTAAAAATGTAATAATTTGAAATGGGAATATTTCAGATTCACTGTAGTTGTAAATGGTGATTAATTGTGATTAGTTTATTTTAATCCAATTAAAAATTTTAATCATTTGAATTGGGAATATTTTAGATTCACTGTGGTTGCAAATTGGAAGGAAGGAAGGAAGGAAGGAAGGAAGGAAGGAAAGGAGGAAGGAAAGAGCGAAGGAAGGAAGTTGGGAAGTTTTATTTTAAAACTGAGATTAATCCAATTAAAAATGTAATAATTTAAAATGGGAATATTTCAGATTCACTGTAGTTGTAAATAGTGATTAATCGTGATTAGTTTATTTTAATCCAATTTTTAAAAATGTAATAATTTGAATTGGGAATATTTTAGATTCACTGTAGTTGCAAATTGGAAGGAAGGAGGGAAGGAAGGAAGTTGGGAAGTTTTATTTTAAAACTGAGATTAATCCAATTAAAAATGTAATAATTTGAAATGGGAATATTTCAGATTCACTGTAGTTGTAAATGGTGATTAATTGTGATTAGTTTATTTTAATCCAATTAAAAATTTTAATAATTTGAATTGGAAATATTTTAGATTCACTGTGGTTGCAAATTGGAAGGAAGGAAGGAAGGAAGGAAGGAAGGAAGGAAAGGAGGAAGGAAAGAGCGAAGGAAGGAAGTTGGGAAGTTTTATTTTAAAACTGAGTTTAATCCAATTAAAAATGTAATAATTTAAAATGGGAATATTTCAGATTCACTGTAGTTGTAAATAGTGATTAATCGTGATTAGTTTATTTTAATCCAATTTTTAAAAATGTAATCATTTGAATTGGGAATATTTCAGATTCACTGTAGTTGCAAATTGGAAGGAAGGAAGGAAGGAGGGAAGGAAGGAAGTTGGGAAGTTTTATTTTAAAACTGAGATTAATCCAATTAAAAATGTAATAATTTGAAATGGGAATATTTCAGATTCACTGTAGTTGTAAATGGTGATTAATTGTGATTAGTTTATTTTAATCCAATTAAAAAATGGTAATCATTTGAATTGGGAATATTTTAGATTCACTGTAGTTGCAAATTGGAAGGAAGGAAGGAAGGAAGGAAGGAAGGAAGGAAGGAAGGAAGGAAGGATGGATGATGGATGGATGGATGGATGGATGGATGGATTTTACTCCTTATACTTTACTCTTTTACAACTTTATTCTGACCTGAACACATCACCAGCACTATGATAACTCATAAAAACTCCCAAATGCTGATATGCGGTAAGTTTTGATGACGTTATTAAGTGCTAACACATCAACCATTGAAAACAAACTCAAGGCTCGTACTGGTGGATGATGGGTCATGATGGGTCACTTCATAAATAAATAGCATTAGCTCGCACCCGAATCACCCCACCCTGGCCCCAATGCTGTCCTTGCTCGCCAGGCACTGTTCGCATGATGATGCTTTGAAGTGCACAACTCTTAATGCTGAAGTACCTTTTGCTGCATTTAAGTATATAAAGAAAATATATGGTGTCTTTGAACACAACCTCTCATTGGTCATATAACACGGTTAAAGTGTGATTCAGATGTGCGACAATTAAAAAGGCGTAACTTGTGTTACACAAGTAGATTTTCAGACGTGGTGTATCATTTAGCTTGATTTCAATATTCAGTCAATTAGGAGCTTTTAATACCTGCCTATATCTGTCATTTATCTTTGTGCTTGTAAATGCAGTACAAATATATATACTTATATTTTATATATATTTATATATATTATATATATTTCAAACTCACTGTAGTTATAAATGGTGATTAATCGTGATTAGTTTATTTTAAAACTGAGATTAATCCAATTAAAAATGTTCATAACTGGAAATGGGAATACTTCACACTCACTGTAGTTGTAAATGGTGATTAATTGTGATTAGTTTATTTTAATACAGATTAATCCAATTAAAAATTGTAATCATTTGAAATGGTAATATTTCAGACTCACTATAGTTGCAAATTGTGATTAATTGTGATTAGTTTATTTTTAAACTGAGATTAATCCAATTAAAAATTGTAATCATTTGAAATGGGAATATTTCAGACTCACTGTAGTTATAAATGGTGATTAATTGGGATTAGTTCATTTTAAAACGGAGATTAATCCAATTAAAAATGTTAATAATTTGAAATGGGAATATTTCAGACTCACTGTAGTTGCAAATTGTGATTAATTGTGATTAGTTTATTTTAAAACTGAGATTAATCAAATTAAAAATTGTAGTCATTTGAAATGGGAATATTTCAAACTCACCGTAGTTATAAATGATGATTAATTGGGATTAGTTCATTTTAAAACGGAGATTAGTCCAATTAAAAATGTTAATAATTTGAAATGGGAATATTTCAGACTCACTGTAGTTGCAAATTGTGATTAATTGTGATTAGTTTATTTTAAAACTGAGATTAATCCAAATAAAAATGTTAATGATTTGAAATGGGAATATTTCAGACTCACTGTTGTTATAAAAGTTGATTAATCGTGATTAGTTTGTTTCAAAACAGAGATTATTCCAATTAAAAAATGTAATAATTTGAAAAGGGAATATTTCAGATTCACTGTAGTTGTAAATGGTGTTTAATCGTGATTAGTTCATTTTAATCCAATGTAAAAATTTTAATCATATGAATTGGGAACATTTTAGATTCACTGTAGTTGCAAATTGTGATTAATCACAATTAGTTCATTTTAAAACAGATTAATTTAATTAACATAGTCATCATTTGACAGCCATATTTCTTAGCTGCTCAACAGTTTCATTGCTCTCCATGATGTATACTGTATGTTGATATTATAGAATGGAAAAAAATACTGCCATAGTACTTTGAAACCATAACGACAGAACACGCTTTTACCGCCTGATGTATTTTATTTGAGTTGTGCACACTTTCAATATTTGGTGCCAAAATAATCACGACTATTTAAATCAGAGCCCCCCCCTCCATACTCTTGCATCTTTTCTTGTTGCTGTCACTCTCCTCCTCAGCTGCCGTTTATTTGGCTCTCATTTCAGCGCAATCTAATTTAGCCATGTCTTTATTGATGGGGGGCAAAGCAAGGCTGCCCCCGTCACTGCCATAATATACAACCCCGCTGGTACCGTATGTAGTGCTGCTACGTGACCAGTGGAGCCCGGTCACGCTGGCATTGTGCAGCATCGCGTGTCCTTGGTGTGCCCGTGCCTCGATATTTGGAGTGCTAAAGATAGAAGCTGAAAAAGGTATTGACTGGAAAGAAGCTGCGCACGGTAATCACCAGCGAGCTCCTTGCAAGTGAAATTAAAACTGCAGAGAAGAAAGAGAGAGAGAAAGAGGACCCATAGACATGCAGGATTTTTTTTTTTTTAACGAGTCAATCTGCCTTTTGGCAGACCAGCCAGAATATATGGAAGCCATGAAGAGAATTCATGTTTTTTCTAACTTTATTGATCAATTATCTTGAGCAAAATCCATGATTTTTTCCTGAAGTACACAATGAAAAATATTCATTCATTCATTCTCTACTGCTTTTCCACACGAGGGTCGTGGTTGGTGCTGGAGCCTATCCCAGCTGTCTTTGGGCGACAGGCGGGGTACACTCTGGACTGGTGGCCAGCCAATCACAGGGCACATATAGACAAACAACCATTCACACTCACATTCATACCTATGGACAATTTGGAGTCGCTAATTAACCTAGCATGTTTTTGGAATGTGGGAGGAAACTGGAGTACCCGCAGAAAACTGAGGAGAACACGCAAACTCCACAGAGATGCGGAATCAAACTCGGGTCCCCTAACTGCGTGGCCACGCGCTAACCACTTGTCCACTGTGCAGCCCCAGATCAAACTATTCAGTCATTCATTTTCTACCGCTTATCCTCACAAGGGTGGTGGGGGGTGCTGGAGCCTATCCCAGCTGTCTTCAGGCGAGAGACAGGGTACACCCTGGACTGGTGGCCAGCCAGCCAATCACAGGGCACATATAGACAAACAACCATTCACACTCACATTCATACCTATGGACAATTTGGAGTCGCTAATTAACCTAGCATGTTTTTGGAATGTGGGAGATGGGTGGGATTGAACTCGGGTCTCCTGGCTGTGAGGCCTGCACGCTAACCACTAAACCGCCGTGCAGCTCACAATGAAAATTTTAAAAATAAAAAATATAGAATTCTGACAAAAAATATCATTGTGCTCATTTAGTTAAAAAATATTTACATATAACAATTTGACAGAAAATATTCTGATATTCACATGCCAAAATTTTTGATTTATCCCACCAAACATCACCCACTTAAACTGTATTATGGAAAGCAGGAAGTGAACAAATGTAACAGTTACTGATTGTAAAAGTACCAGATGGAGGGGTAGGATTTAATAAGCTTTGCTTCTTCCTACTCCTTTTGGACATGTGGAACTGTGAACTGATTATGTGATGCATTCAATTGTCATCTGATGCATGTTCAAATGAAATAAAACCATTACCATTACCAAATAATGTAAACCACTCTGTGCTTGTCCTTGCAGTACTTCCTCAGCTCTGCGGGGGGCAACAGCTAATCCCACACACCACAATGTTAATGGTCATTGTTATGTGTTACGTTACATGGCAAATACATTCTGAAAGCTAAACAATTACCGTGATTGCGTTGCCTCACATTTGTGTTTTTGTGTTCTTCTAGCTCCTAGCATGGGATGGCGTTCAGCACAGCGCTCCGGTTGCCGTGACGATCACTGTGTTGGATGCAAACGACAACACACCGACGTTTGCTAATGTTTCCTACGATGTCCATCTCTACACGGACATGATGCCTGAGGAAACTGTACTGCAGGTATACTTATACATACATATACTTATACATATACTTACTTAAGTATACTTATACATACTTACACATGTTATGTTATGCATAACACAATAGTCTATGGCAGGGGTCTCAAACTCAATTTACCTGGGGTCCACTGGAGCTCGGGTCTGGGTGAGACTGGGCCGCATCAGGTTTTATTAAAAATAGAAAAATTAATAAACTTTGCTTTGGTTCCGATTTTCTACAAGAAAAACTCTGATAAAACATTCCACTGTTCTCAAATATCTTACTTTTTACTTTTCTACACAAAATAAGATGAAAAATAAATAAACAAATCAAGAATAAAGAAAATCAATCAATCAGTAATAAATAAAGAAATATAATAATAATAATAATAAAAACTTAAGAAACCACATATAGTTGGTGGGTAGACAAATTATTTTTTCAGATTAAAATGAACAAAGCATTATTAGAGCCCTGTAGACATGACAAAACACGACTATAGTCACATTTATACTCTTTTTATTTACAACATATTGCGCAACTGCAGGGTCTTGAGACACATGCTAACTCGCAAACTAGAGAGCTAGCGACCTAAACGGTAGCCTTCAAGTTATTTCCTTTAAACTTAAATAGCCAAAAACTTACCACTTCCACACGGATAGGGAGGATAACTATTAACAGTTATTTAACCTTTAACATGAACATTAATCAAACGTAAGAATTTTTTCTGGGTACATGATACCATACAGCATCCATATCAAACTTGCGCGGGCCACATTTGGCCCACGGGTTGCATGTTTGAGACCCCTGGTTTACGGCCTTTTTGTGTGTGTCTTTACAGCTGTCAGCAGTCGATTCTGACGAGGGTTCGAACGGCAAAGTCACATATCGAATCTTAGCTGGAGATCAGGGACAATTTGTCATCGCCAACAGGTAAATTACGTGTTTGGAATATAAGACAACCTCTCGAATGTTGTTAAATCTGCTCACTTCCTGTGTTTCAGCACCGGCGTCATTACTGTGGCACCCGGGGTGGTGCTCTCCGTGGGGCGGAGCTATGCCTTAACCGTGGAAGCCATGGACAACGGACCTGAGCTCCATAGAAGGTAAATGGTGTTCTGTTTATCTGCTTATTATTCAAACTATCTCTTTTATTCCTGTTCCTGTTCCGGCACGCTTTCTATGCCAATTTTTTTTTTTTTTTTTTTTTTATACAGCAAGGCCATTTTCACTTTCAGAAAGATGTCTTGAATTATTGATTTATATAGGAAAATGGTGCGAAAAGGTTTGGCCTCGGAGAAGAAAATGGGCAGTGAAGGACGGGAGAAAAATGAAAGCGAACTGAATGGTAATGAGAGGGAGACACACTGCTAGTTAGGTTGCACCGCAAATGATACCCTGAGAAAGTTTGGTACGGAGGAGGAAAAAAAATATTAGGTTAGACTTGGGAAGAAGCAATATGTCTGACTTTTGCTTGTTTCTGTGTTTTTTTACTATGTAGAGGACTTCGGTTTGAAGTTCTAGTTATTGAGAAGTTCGGAGATTGTTTCAATGCCCCCCCCCCCGTGGGGACAAATAAAGTTTTATGAATTGAAAGATTCCAATTCCAGCCGTTGCTCAGCTCCGTGCTTCATTCATCGCCGGCGAGCGATACGCACCGCATGCATTTCCAAACTTCTTGTCTAGCTAGCATCCTTTGATGCACACTGACCTTATTTTCTCCCTTGTTCTCGCCGCGTTCTTGTCTCCATTACAGGTGCACCATGGGAAGAATCCAAATAATAGCTACCAAAAGCTGACACGTACGAAATCAAGCGACGCTGCTTGTTGTCTGACACTCAAAATCCATTTAAAAAAAAAAAAAAAAAACTCTCAACATGATGAAGAATTATTAATACCGCTATCGTTCTGGTTCTCACACGCCAAGTGAGCATAAATACAGTACTTGAAACGATGCAATTGTTGCATAATAGCGCACCTTTAACACAATTTACCCAACCTTTGAGCCACTGGTGTGTGTGTCTGTGTGTGTGTGTTTGGGTGACAGTCGAATCATTCATCATCCGTAAGCATTTTGAGGCATAAAAATGGCTATATGAATTAATATCCTGTTATAAGGCATTCAAAAAATACATTCAAAGATGTTGTGATGATACAGTATGTAATATTCCAGGTTTCATTAATGTCACGGTAATGTGCAGTGAAACGCACAAGCACCAGACTTGATCACCACTTCCTGGCTGCCCCCACTCAGCTCTCCTAGCTCCAAAACATATTTACAGTACTTGTACTTATTATATTTGGTTATATGAGTATTACTATTTAGAAGGTTGACTTTCAAAGCCGAAAAAAGTATGCGGATTGCCTTCTGTTGCCCCTTTGAAGCGACTGAAAAATCTGCCATTGATTTCATTGTTAAAATGCTGCCTTTTTTCTTAAAATAAAAAGAAATTCTATGCCCTATTGTAGTCATTTCTCTGCCAATTGGCAAAAAGAGCAGAGTCATGCGTAGCCCCAAGCCTCGGGCCACTCACGGTGGTCCTGTGGTGTCAATACCTCGAATCGTTTGGCCGTAAGATGCTTTCGTTTGACACAAAGTTTGTCAAAATTTTCATTGATTGATTGATTCATTGTCAAAATGGCCGCCACCTTGTACAGTTGAATGGAGTTCCCGCCTTTTCTCCTCCGCCTCCCAACGGAAAATCCTCCTTCTCATAGCCCCTTTGAAGCAACTGAAAAATGTCCCATTGATTCCATTGTTAAAAACTGTGATTTTTCCTTAAAATGAAAAAAAAAAATTGTTGTTTTCAGGTCGCCCTACTGCAGTAATTTCTCTGTCAATTTGCAAAACAAGCAGAGTCATGCATAGCCCCAAGCCTCGGGCCACTCACGGTGGTCCTGTGGTGTCAATACCTCGAATCGTTTGGCCGTAAGATGCTTTTGTTTGACACAAAGTTTGTCAAAATTTTCATTGATTGATTGATTCATTGTCAAAATGGCCGCCACCTTGTACAGTTGAATGGAGTTCCCGCCTTTTCTCCTCCGCCTCCCAACGGAAAATCCTCCTTCTCATAGCCCCTTTGAAGCAACTGAAAAATGTCCCATTGATTCCATTGTTAAAAACTGTGATTTTTCCTTAAAATGAAAAAAAAAAAATTGTTGTTTTCAGGTCGCCCTACTGCAGTAATTTCTCGGCCGATTTGCAAAACGAGCAGAGTGATGCATAGCCCCAAGCCTCGGGCCACTCACAGTGGTCCTGTAGTGTCAATACCTCGAATCGTTTGGCCGTAAGATGCTTTCGTTTGACACAAAGTTTGTCAAAATTGTCATTGATTGATTGATTCATTGTCAAAATGGCCGCCACCTTGTACAGTTGAATGGAGTTCCCGCCTTTTCTCCTGCGCCTCCCATCGGAAAATCCTCCTTCTCATAGCCCCTTTGAAGCAACTGAAAAATCTCCCATTGATTCCATTGTTAAAACGCTGCTTTTTTCATTAAAATGAAAAAAAAAAATTGATGTTTTCAGGTTCGCCCTACTGCAGTAATTTCTCTGTCAATTTGCAAAACGAGCAGAGTCATGCATAGCCCCAAGCCTCGGGCCACTCACGGTGGTCCTGTGGTGTCAATACCTCGAATCGTTTGGCCGTAAGATGCTTTTGTTTGACACAAAGTTTGTCAAACTTTTCATTGATTGATTGATTCATTGTCAAAATGGCCGCCACCTTGTACAGTTGAATGGAGTTCCCGCCTTTTCTCCTCCGCCTCCCAACGGAAAATCCTCCTTCTCATAGCCCCTTTGAAGCAACTGAAAAATGTCCCATTGATTCCATTGTTAAAAACGCTACCTTTTTCATTAAAATGAAAAAAAAAAAACTATGTTTTCAGGTTCGCCCTACTGCAGTAATTTCTCTGCCGATTTGCAAAACGAGCAGAGTCATGCATAGCCCCAAGCCTCGGGCCACTCACGGTGGTCCTGTGGTGTCAATACCTCGAATCGTTTGGCCGTAAGATGCTTTTGTTTGACACAAAGTTTGTCAAAATTTTCATTTATTGATTGATTCATTGTCAAAATGGCCGCCACCTTGTACAGTTGAATGGAGTTCCCGCCTTTTCTCCTCCGCCTCCCAACGGAAAATCCTCCTTCTCATAGCCCCTTTGAAGCAACTGAAAAATGTCCCTTTGATTCCATTGTTAAAAACTGTGATTTTTCCTTAAAATGAATGTTAGCATTTCAGCTTTAGGGAAGTAAGTTGTTCATGAAAAATAGAGGAAAAAAATATTTTTAAAATATTAATAATATTGTTGATAATTATAATATTGTAATATTAATACACACATGAATTCAGAAAATATTTATATGTTGCAAATTAATTTTGAAAAATATCAAAATGTACAAAAAATAATATTATTAAATGTTTATAGGTATTTTTTGATTGTCCATGTATAGTGTGTGGTGGTTGAGGGAAGTAAGTTGTTCATGAAAAATAGAGGAAAAACATATTTTTAAAATATTAATAATATTGTTGATAATTATAATATTGTAATATTAATACACACATGAATTCAGAAAATATTTATACGTTGCAAATTTGTTTTGAAAAATATCAAAATGTACAAAAAATAATATTATTAAATGTTTATAGGTATTTTTCAATTGTCCATGTATAGTGTGTGGTGGTTGAGGTGAAGTAAGTTGTTCATGAAAAATAGAGGAAAAACACATTTTAAAAATATTAATAATATTGTTGATAATTATAATATTGTAATAATACTACACACCTGAATTTAGAAAATAATTATCTGTTGCAAATTAATTTTGAAAAATATTAAAATATTTAAAAAAGTAATATTATTAAATGTTTATAGGTATTTTTCAATTGTCCATGTATCAGGTGTGGTCATTGAGAGAAGCTAGCAGTTAGCATGTTCAAACCTAAATTGGTGTAAATTAGTTGTATTTAAAAGTCATGTTAGAATTCCGTTCTTGCAGTCCTAATATCGTCTTATACTCATGTCAATGCCATATGTTGGAATGTAAATGTTGTTACGGAGTGAGTCTTTGAGTCTTTGAATCATGCTGTTTGTTCTGAATTTTTACGTCGCTATTTCTATTGGTTCTCAATAAAGCGCTAAGTCAGCATAAAACTCGAATATAACATGTGCAAGCTATTACGAGGCCTCTTGCAGAGTTCCAAATATTGCAGCCTTGCATGTAATTAAAGCCGACAGTGGATGACGGTGTTGACTTTAATCCACAAGAACAAAATTTTTTTTCCTGCGACGGAAACCACAGAATGCATTTTTATTAGGGACAGATGGCAGATGATTGCTCTCTGCGATGATATTTGTCACTCATCAGCTGTGTGGCTCCCCAATCAATAGAAGGGTGCAGATTGAGGTTAGTCTCCACAAAAAGATTGTCTCCACGTTTCCCAAGCCCCCTGTTTATCTCTGAAAACATAACCCATACTGTGAATCAATATCCATCTCTGCTTGCTGATTTGTTATGGGTCAAGACCCCAAATGGGTCACGGGTCCACGCCCAGCTGTGTGTGGACGGGGGCTAGATAGACTGCTTCAAATTCTTACAATTGTTATGTATTGTCCATTACTAATACATGTATTTATAAATTGTAAATTATGTTAGTTTTAGCATTAAGAGCATTGTCAAAGTCTCTTCTTCTGGCTCTTGGATGTGGCCTTCACCCGCCGCTGAGTTCCTCTTGGCAGGTGATGTGTTGTGGGTGTTTTTGGAGCTGCAAATTGCTGCCCGCGAGCTGTTTGAGAGCCCGCACTTGAACCTTAAAAACCTTCAAAATTCATTCCAAAACATTATAACTGCACATATTTGGTAAAAAGGGTGTCCTGTCAGGAATGGACAATTTCTCAATATTTAAAACATAAACTTAAACATAGAACTCTCAATTGAGGTGAAGACCTTATGCTCGGATCTCAACTTTCTTGGTGGTTCAACAATCTGGAAAATGTTATCAAATTCTCTGATATTCCCATTGTTATTTTAGTTGATTGTAACAATATCGGAATCTGGACATTGCAGCGCTCACGAGGGTTGCGGGGGACGCTGGAGCCTATCCCAGCTGTCTTTGGGTGAGAGGCAGGGTACACCCTGGACTGGTGGCCAGCCAATCACAGGGCACATATAGACAAACAACCATTCACACTCACATTCATACCACTTACTGAGTCTTTTGAGCTCGCAGAGTAGTTGGTTAATATTCTGCATCATACATTGGTAGTGTATTGTCTGGTTGATGTGGCACAATACTCTATTTACATTCCAGCAGCCATTTTTATTCATTCATTCATTCATTTTCACGAGTGTCGCGGGGGTGCTGGAGCCTATCCCAGCTGTCTTCGGGCGAGAGGCGGGGTACACCCTGGACTGGTTGCCAGCCAGCCAATTACAGGGCACATATAGACAAACAACCATTCACACTCACATTCATACCTATGGACAATTTGGAGTCGCTAATTAACCTAGCATGTTTTTGGAATGTGGGAGGAAACCGGAGTACCCGGAGAAAACCCGTCCAGAGATGGCTGAGGGTGGAATCGAACTCAGGTCTTCTAGCTGTGTGGACTGCGCGCTAACCACTCAGTCCATAATACAGTCATTAAGTTTCAAAAATTCATAAATTAATTAATTGATCGCTGTCTTGTGGTTGACTATAGCCTATTATTAGTCAAATCAAATACTGCAATACATTAAATACATTCATTCATTTTCTACCTCTTATCCTCACAAGGGTGATGGGGTGCTGGAGCCTATCCCAGCTGACTTCGGGCGAGAGGTGGGGTACACCCTGGACTGGTCGCCAGCCAGCCAATCACAGGGCACATATAGACAAACAACCATTCACACTCACATTCATACCTATGGACAATTTGGAGTCGCTAATTAACCTAGCATGTTTTTGGAATGTGGGAGGAAACCGGAGTACCTGGAGAAAACCACACAGAGATGGCCGAGTGTGGAATTGAACCCTGGTCTCCTAGCTGTGAGGTCTGCGCGCTAACCACTAGACCACCGTGCCGCCCCAACCGTATATTAGAATGGAAAAATCTCAGCAATTAGCACTGATTAAGTGTAGCAAAAGGGAACCGTGCAAGGAGTAATTAAGACCTAATGACCTTGTGTTGCTGCCATTGCCTCAAATTAGCTTATTGCCTCATCGGAGGAAGACCGCCTGGGTACGGGAAGGGTGACACTGAAGGGATTTCAAGGTCTCTAAACGCGTGGGAGGGGTCATGATTGAAGGGTCTTTAAATACACGATCATTTGTATACATTCGGTATGTCGTCTCTATCTAAACACTGTAATTGCCTCTGAGTGCATTCAAGCCTCTTTGCTGTCAACAATGCACTGATTAGCCGCCTCCTATTACAAAAATGCTTTTCATCAATACTTTCAAATGCGGCATTCCTTAAGGTCTTTGAACAGTCCATAGCTGCATAATAAGCTTCATAATGACCAAGGTTGAGGATGATATTGTTTCCTTGCAAGAGCTCATTCCTTAAAGGGGCTTTTATGAAAATGAACAAAGACAACAACAAAAACGAAAGCTTTCTTTCAGTTAAATGAGGATTAGGATGAGCTCAGCAAAAAAAGTCACCTTTGCATCAACTGGTTGAGCTTCTGTTGTTGACTTGAATCGATTGGTTAAACACGGGAAGTAAGTGCAAAGAAAAACCCCTCTATCTCTCACAAGGTCATCCATTACGACGGTCTACATCGAAGTTTTGCCGCCCAACAACCAGAGCCCCCCACGTTTCCCCCGGCAACAGTACAGCCTGGAGATCAGCGAAGCTATGAGGACGGGAGCCACGCTGCTTAACCTGCAGGTACGCACGCAAGCAATCTCCCGTGAAACTGTGTTGACCCAGATATAAGACGATAAAAAGTCACCAATGAGATGAGGATGCTGAGGTTCTCATTGGGAGTGACCATGATGGATAGGATCAGGAACAAGTACATCAGAGGAACATTACATGTTAGCCGGAGGTAGCAGAGATGAGGATGCTGAGGTTCTCATTGGGAGTGACCAGGATAGACAGGATCAGAAACGAGTACTTCAGAGGAACATTACATGTTAGCCAGAGGTAGCAGAGATGCGGATTCTGAGGTTCTCATTGGGAGTGACCATGATGGATAGGATCAGGAACAAGTACATCAGAGGAACATTACATGTTAGCCGGAGGTAGCAGAGATGAGGACGCTGAGGTTCTCATTGGGAGTGACCAGGATAGACAGGATCAGAAACGAGTACCTCAGAGGAACATTACATGTTAGCCGGAGGTAGCAGAGATGAGGCTGCTGAAGTTCTCATTGGGAGTGACCGGGATAGATAGGATCAGAAACAAGTACATCAGAGTGACATTACATGTTAGCCGGAGGTAGCAGAGATGCGGATTCTGAGGTTCTCATTGGGAGTGACCATGATGGATAGGATCAGAAACGAGTACATCAGAGGGACATTACATGTTAGCCGGAGGTAGCAGAGATGAGGCTGCTGAGGTTCTCATTGGGAGTGACCATGATGGATAGGATCAGAAACGAGCACATCAGAGGGACTTTACATGTTAGCCTGAGGTAGCAGAGATGAGGATGCCGAGGTTCTCATTGGGAGTGACCATGATGGATAGGATCACGAACGAGTACATCATAGGGACATTACATGTTAGCCTGAGGTAGCAGAAATGAGCACGTTGAGGTTCTCATTGGGAGTGACCATGATGGATAGGATCAGAAACGAGTACATCTGAAAGGGAAAAGCCCAAAGAGACGAAGTATAAAAGAAAGTTCCCACCCTTAATAAATATTGGAATGCTTCTCATAGGCGGTGGATCGGGAGAGGGACCCCATTACCTACAGAATCCAGGGCGGGGATCACCATGGACAGTTTTTACTGCAGCGCAAGTAAGTCTCAGTAGCTGTTGGAACTATAGCGGCTATATTGATGCATGTTGTTTTCCTTTACACTTACTACATGCTGCAGTATTAATACCTCATTTTAATTTTAATACCTACGTGCACTTGCAAAATATGATGAATACTGAGAGGTGTTTCTACTATTTTGGTGTCAAGCTACAAAATAACACCTACAATGGAATCGACCTACTTTCCTGTAAGGGTGCCTTTTTTTTTTTAAACAGAACACAACTATCCTGCATAATATGGATACATATTAGTTACAACTATGATATTGTAATATATTAATAGCAGTGAACACGACTGGAGAGAAAATAATAGTAAAATATTGGGCTCCATCATATACATGATTTAAGGAACTTTGCTGTATTTATTCATTTAGATGTTATCAAAAATGCATCTTGTCCACCGGGAATTGGTCTATTTACATTTCTGGAGGGTGTGCAGCTACCCAGGGAATCATAGAGAGAAGGAAATCCAGGGATGCAAATAGGAAGTGACACAAGGAGTAAAAAAAAAAAAAGCGGTGGCCCTCATGTTCAACAGCAGCCAAAAAGCAAACAGACAGGATTTAAGGATTTAAAACCAGAATGAAAGAATATATATTCAGCAGGAAAAAAAAAAAAATTAAAAAAATCATAAAACAAGCACTTTCAAGAGCTTTCATCTCCACGTTGGAGGAATATTGGATGGGCTTTGTCAGACGTTGTTCCAGCTAGTCTTGTCCATCTTGGGCTGTGTTATTATTATAGCGCTATTATAAAAGCGAGCTGACTCGTGCTTTCATGCGACTGCAATACACCCTGCAGCTCACGTTGATGCAAAGTTGCAGAATAGTCTTCTTGCAATGGCCCACTTTGCATATCTCCGGTTCTACCAAAAAATATATACACGTTGCGTTTAATACACTGCAAGAAGGTTGCATCAGCGTGTATTACATCAGTGTATACGGTGTAAAGAAACCACACTAAAATAACATTGACACGATTGGATTGTAGGAAGTTATACATTGCATCATACGGACTGGAAAAAAAAAAAAAAAGACCAATACAAAACTGACAGCGGAACATTTTTTCTTGTAAAACCAGACCTTGAAGTATAGCAATGGTTGACATTTTTAAGGATATAAAATGGTAATGGTTTTATTTATTTATATATGGAACATGCATAAGATTACAATTGAGTGCATCCCATAATCAGTTCACAGTTCCACATGTCCGAAGTAGGAGTAGGAAGAAGCAAAGCTTATTAAATCCTAACCCTCCATCTGGTACTTTTACAATCAGTAACTGTTACATTTGTTCACTTCCTGCTTTCCTAATATAATTTAATTAAAAAAAAATAATTTTATTTAATTTTAAAAATTTTTAATGAAATTAAATTTAATGCAAATAAAATTAACGCGCTTAAATTAAATTAAATAGGCTCCAGCAACCCCCGCGACCCTCATGAGGAAAAGCGGTAGAAAATGATTACATTTAATTAAATGTAATTTTATTTTATTTTATTTTATTTTATTTTATTTTATTTTATTTTATTTTATTTTATTTTATTTTATTTTATTTTATTTTATTTTATTTTATTTTATTTTATTTTATTTTTGTCACATACCGAAGTACGAGGTGATATGACCATAGAATGACTTCATGGGTACCATAGTAACTGTCAATACTGATATATATATATATGATACTTTTACAATCAGTAACTGTTACATTTGTTCACTTCCTGCTTTCCTAATATAATTTAATAAAAAAAAATAATTTACATTTTTTAAATTGTATTTTATTTTATTTTATTTTATTTTATTTTATTTTATTTTTGTCCCGTACCGAAGTACGAGGTTATATGAGCATCCAATGCCATAATGGGTACCATAGTAAGTGTCAATATAGTGATATATATATATAGCACATCATGACTGGTTCAAGACTCTTCATCCTTGTATTTAGCAAACATCAACTGCTTGTATTGTTTCTTGAATTGGCTCATCGTTGTGCATTGTTTGAGGGTCTTACTCAATCCATTCCATAGTTTGATTCCACATACTGAAATGCTATGGCTTTTTAACGTAGTCCTAGCATAGAAGTGTTTCAAATGTACTTCTTCCCTGAGATCATATAACGATAGAATCACAATATAAAGACCGCTTCCAATTATCCCCAATGTAATATATAGCAACTTTTCTTTTGTGCTATTTTTACTCATGCCCCAAAGGATTAACAGGGTTTGTGTGTGTGTGTGTGTGTGTGTGTGTGTGTATGTGTGTGTGCTATTTTTTTCCAGTTCTGGGTATTTGGTTCTGGATAAACCTCTGGACAGAGAGACTCAGGACTATTATACCCTGGTTGTCACAGCCTCAGATGAGCGGCCAGATGGGGTAAGAACAACAACAGCTGTGGCTTTATGACAAAAGAAAAATAATGGAAGTAGTAACCACGTTTACATGAGGAGTTTTTCTCTTTCCAAATGGAATCTTACCGAATGACCTTTCCGAAAACAATGGTATACAAGGACAGGAATATTCCAATGGCGTGTCTACATGCGCCACTATAATCAACCAGAATAGTCAATGGGGCATGCCCAGTAAAACGTAAACACCAACATCACGTGATACCGACTTCATCCAGTTTTTCTTTCACTTGTTGGAATAACTCCGTATTCCCAGTTTTTCCTTCGTCCGGTCTTGAAATTTACTTTGAATCATTGAGTCTTCGGGCGAAAGGCGGGGTACACCCTGGACTGGTCGCCAGCCAGCCAATCACAGGGCACATATAGACAAACAACCATTCACACTCACATTCATACCTATGGACAATTTGGAGTCGCTAATTAACCTAGCATGTTTTTGGGAGGAAACCGGAGTACCCGGAGAAAACCCACGCATGCACGGGGAGAACATGCAAGCTCCACACAGAGATGGCCGAGGGTGGAATTGAACCCTGGTCTCTTAGCTGTGAGGTCTGCGCGCTAACCACTCCACCACCGTGCCACAAAAACATGGATACAATAATAATACCTATTAATAATACCTATTACATTACATTGATGAGAAGTACTAACATGTGAGTCTATAGTATACTATATTACGTAATATATAAGGCAATTGTAGGAGTGATAATTAATTTATCATTGTCGGTTCCGGAACCAATTAACCACATAGTATATAACAGCTTAATTGTTAAGCTTTATTAATGAGAAATTGGGGAAAGAAAATGACATATTTCTGTCCACATGGGCATTTATTCTCAAGAATAAACAGAACCAATGTTGTATATATATAATATATATATATAATAGTGATATGGAGTTCATGTTTTTCTTTACATTTAATCAAGACCTCGTCTTGTATTGGCTTTTGTAGACCAATCACCTGTCAACTCCGCGCTGAATTGAATCAAGTCATTAACTGGAACATTTGCATTGTTATTCTTTTTGGCTATTATTCCTCTCATCTCCTCAGAAATCCACCTTGTCTCTTAATGACTGTTTCCACACATGGGTGGCGTTCAATTCACTCAGGGAGAAAATGTTGCAGTCAATTTGCTTTCTTGGCTTTGACAATTATTGTGTTATTCAGGAGGCGTTCAAGTACAAGGGAAACTGAAAGTAATTTAACTATTTGTCCGTTTGCTGACATGTTATAGTTTTTTTTTTAAATAAAAATATGAATGATATTTAATGGCGGGCGGCACGGCGGTCGAGTGGTTAGCATGCAGACCTCACAGCTAGGAGACCAGGGTTCAATTCCACCCTCGGCCATCTCTGTGTGGAGTTTGCATGTTCTCCCCTTACAAAGAACACTAAACTCATCACTCACCAACTTAACCCTCAAAAAGTATACCCGAGAAATATACAAAAATGTACCAGTGAGTTAAAAAAAAAAAAACCCACACATGTCTGTGTGGAGTTTGCATGTTCTCCCCGTGCATGCGTGGGTTTTCTCCGGGTACTCCGTTTTTTTCCCACATTCCAAAAACATGCTAGGTTAATTAGCGACTCCAAATTGTCCATAGGTATGAATGTGAGTGTGAATGGTTGTTTGTCTATATGTGCCCTGTGATTGGCTGCCTGGTCACCAGTCCAGGATGTACCCCGCCTCTCACCCCAAGACAGCTGGGATAGGCTCCAGCACCCCCGCAACCCTTGTGAGGATAAGTGGTAGAAAATAAATGGATGAATAATTACTTTGAAAACTGTGATTGTGCATAGTTTTTACTCTAAATTCTAAAGTCTAACTCATGCTGTCATCTTACAAAGAACACTAAACTCATCACACAGCAACTTAACCCTCAAAAAGTATACCCGAGAAATATACAAAAATGTACCAATGAGTTAAAAAAAAAAACACACACACATCTCTGTGTGGAGTTTGCATGTTCTCCCCGTGCATGCGTGGGTTTTCTCCGGGTACTCCGTTTTTTTCCCACATTCCAAAAACATGCTAGGTTAATTAGCGACTCCAAATTGTCCATAGGTATGAATGTGAGTGTGAATGGTTGTTTGTCTATATGTGCCCTGTGATTGGCTGCCTGGTCACCAGTCCAGGATGTACCCCGCCTCTCACCCCAAGACAGCTGGGATAGGCTCCAGCACCCCCGCAACCCTTGTGAGGATAAGTGGTAGAAAATAAATGAATGAATAATTACTTTGAAAACTGTGATTGTGCATAGTTTTTACACTAAATTCTCAAGTCTAACTCATGCTTTCATCTTACAAGGAACACTAAACTCATCACACAGCAACTTAACCCTCAAAAAGTATACCCGAGAAATATACAAAAATGTACCAATGAGTTAAAAAAAAAACACACATCTCTGTGTGGAGTTTGCATGTTCTCCCCGTGCATGTGTGGGTTTTCTCCGGGTACTCCGGTTTTTTCCCACATTCCAAAAACATGCTAGGTTAATTAGCGACTCCAAATTGTCCATAGGTAGACTAATAATAGGCTATAGTCAACCACAAGACAGCGATCAATTAATTAATTTATGACATTTTGAAACTTAATGACTGTATTATGGACTGAGTGGTTAGCAGGCAGGCCACACAGCTAGGAGACCCGAGTTTGATTCCACCCTCGGCCATCTCTAACCGGGTTTTCTCCGGGTACTCCGGTTTCCTCCCACATTCCAAAAACATGCTAGGTTAATTAGCGACTCCAAATTGTGCATAGGTATGAATGTGAGTGTGAATGGTTGTTTGTCTATATGTGCCCTGTGATTGGCTGGCCACCAGTCCAGAGTGTACCCCGCTCATCCAAAGACAGCTGGGATAGGCTCCAGCACCCCTGTGATCCTGGTGTAGATAACGTGATAAAGAAGGGAATACTGTAATGTATTTTCCATATTCCTGAGCCCAATAGTTAGTGCATGCTCTCTGGTTGAATGTCAATGATTGGCTTTGGGCTTTTTGACCTGAGAGTGGTGAGAAGAACCACAGGTTAATTTGATGAGTTATCATCAGTCACCCATGCAGAGAAAAAGACCTACTGCAAGCCTTCACTACATGTGGCGTATGCTAGTGAGTAATTACAGCAGCGAGGCATGATTTATCCAAGCTGCGGTCCGCTACAACACAGTCCACTGGATGGTGCGTGTCATGCCCACGGCAGGTCAGCAGTGGCTTGCTGCCGACCTGTGGAACCAGTGTCAGCATGATGGATTCACTGGCCAAATAGCCAATTACGCACTTTGCAGACACTCTCACAATGGCCTATTCCGTACGAGTGTGTGAAGAAAGTAACCTAAGGCCGTTCAGAGCGATGCTGATGCGATAAAATCCCGTCCAATCACCCAATGCCGCCCATCCCCCAAAGGCTATTAAATATTCATTCATGCATTTTCTACCGCTTTTTCCTCACGAGGGTCGCGGGGGGTGCTGGAGCCTATCCCAGCTGATTTCAGACAAGAGGCGGATCGCCAGCCAATCACAGGGCACATATAGACAAACAACCATTCACACTCACATTCATACCTATGGACAATTTGGAGTCGCTAATTAACCTAGCATGTTTTTGGAATGTGGGAGGAAACCGGAGTACCCGGAGAAAACCCACGCTTGGGTTTTTTTTCACTCATTGGTACATTTTTGTATATTTCTCGGGTATACTTTTTGAGGGTTAAGTTGCTGTGTGATGAGTTTAGTGTTCTTTGTAAGATGACAGCGTGAGTTAGACTTTAGAATTTAGAGTAAAAACTATGCACAATCACAGTTTTCAAAGTAATTATTCATTCATTTATTTTCTACCGCTTATCCTCACAAGGGTTGCGGGGGTGCTGGAGCCTATCCCAGCTGTCTTCGGAGGCGGGGTACAAGAGGCGGGGTACACCCTGGACTGGTGGCCAGCCAATCACAGGGCACATATAGACAAACAACCATTCACACAGAGATGGTCAAGGGTGGAATTGAACCCAATTAAACCCAATTAAATTCTGGTCTCCTAGCTGTGAGGTCTGCGCGCTAACCACTCGACTGCCGTGCCACCTTCACCTGTGAATTAGAATTCCTTTTTTATAAATCAAAATTTTTTGTAGTAAACAGTATAGAAAACCTCTTCTAAATGTTTTTTGTACATTATTAGAGTCCTCTACACATGAAATAACATCCCTATAGTCACATTAATCACAAAAGGGCAAGCTACGAGGCAGCTCCGGCTACTCCGGTTTCCTCCCACATTCCAAAAACATGCTAGGTTAATTAGCGACTCCAAATTGTCCATAGGTATGAATGTGAGTGTGAATGGTTGTTTGTCTATATGTGCCCTGTGATTGGCTGGCCACCAGCTGGGATAGGCTCCAGCACCCCAGTGACACTCATGAAAATGAATGAATAAATGAATGAATAAAAATGGCTGCTGGAATGTAAATACATATACTGCATATATAACTACAGTACTACAGTAAGAGTATTGTGCCACATCAACCAGACAATACACTACCAATGTATAATGCAGAATATTAACCGACTACTATGCGAGCTCAAAAGACTCAGTAAGTGGTATGGATGTGAGTGTGAATGGTTGTTTGTCTATATGTGCCCTGTGATTGGCAGGCCACCAGTCCTGGGTGTCAGTCGAAGTCAGCTGGGATAGGCTCCAGCACCCCCCGCAGAAAATGAATGAATGAATGAATGAATGAACATGGCAAAGTCCAATCCACAGATCAACTATACAACCAGTCATAATAATAATAATGAAAAAACTAAAAATAATATAGTTTATATTATCATTGTAATGTGGTTGATTGATTTTTATTATTTTATTTTTATTTAGTATTTTTTATTTTTTTTAGTTTTATTTATTTTTTTGTTTTATTGAGAATTACTTTTGTCTGAGCTGTCTTGAACCCTTTTGAAAAGCACATTTTCTTCCCTATCATGCACCTCAATTTTTTTTTTTTACATTTTTCATGACAAAAGAGACGCACACCGTTGTGGCGTGAAAGCAGTTCATTTTAATGTGAGCATCTGTCAGACAGGCACAAAAGGGAATGAATGGGCCGCTGGGGTCTAAGTGGCAGTAATTAGTAAGCAAAATGGGTCTTTCGACAAAACACTGCCGACCTGGGTATTTAATTTCTCTCCAAATTTGCAAAAAAAAGAGGGTTTATGCTCTCTGACAAGACCGCAATAGCACCGTCACATCTGTGTCTGCTTGTGTGTGTTTAGACCTCCACCGCCACGGTGCACATTGTGGTGACAGATGTTAATGACAACGACCCGCTGTTTGATGCCTCGTTGCCGGTCAACCTCACTGTCACCGAAGAGCAGGATCAGGCGTACGTTGGGCACGTCAAGGTAAGAATTAGCACAACGACGGCGTGCACGTAGAGTCTGTTATATTGCAACGCAAGTCATGTATGCGCCATCTCGAATAAAAGGTCACCGCTTAGACACATCGACGTTATGATTTCACCGTTATTCGTGTTTAATTAAATTGGGCTGCTACTTTTTCCGGCAGAGTTCATGAACACAACTCGTCTTTTAGCCTTGTTGAATTTATAATTAGGCACCAATGATAATCAGAAGTCTTTGTGTGTTTGCTCAGAATTTCAGACGTCAACGTCGTGGATGTTGATCATTCGCTCAATCAAAGCAACATGATTAACTATATCAGCAAGTTATTTTAGAAACAAGGAGTTCTAAAATCACAAATACTTAAAAGCTATACTAAAAAGCTTACTATAAAAGCAATCGTCACTCGCTAAATGTACTGCAAAAAAAAGGCCAGTAAGGATAATTCATAATGCCGCCTACAGAGAACATACTAACTCCTTATTTCTAAAATCACAAAAACTTCAACTTGCTGATATAGTTCATCTTCAAACAGCTAAAATAATGCATGAGGCTAAAAATAATAAATAATAATAAAAATATAAAAATAAGAACGCCAACCGATGTGTGGTAATATGGGCTAATAACTATAAAATCAATCTTCACTTGCTAAATGTATTGCAAAAAAAGGCCAGTAAGGATAATTCATAATGCCGCCTACAGAGAACATACTAACTAACTTATTTCTAAAATCACAAATACTTCAACTTGCTGATATAGTTCATCTTCAAACAGCTAAAATAATGCATAAGGCTAAAAATAACCAATTAGCTAACAATGTCATCCAATACTTCTCTACAAGAGAGGAGAAATATGATCTCAGGGATGAAGTACATTTGAAACACTTCTATGCTAGGACTACGTTAAAAAGCCATAGCATTTCAGTATGTGGAATCAAACTATGGAATGGATTGAGTAAGACCCTCAAACAATGCACAACGATGAGCCAACGATGTGACATAATTTAATTTAATTTAATTTAATTTAATTTAATTTAATTTAATTTAATTTAATTTAATTTAATTTAATTTAATTTATTATTTTATTTTATTTTATTTTATTTTATTTAAAAAATCAAATAATTTTTTTAATTAAATGAAATAAAAAAAAATCATTAAATTATATTAGGAAAGCAGGAAGTGAACAAATGCAACAGTTACTCATTGTAAAAGTACCAGATGGAGGGGTAGGATTTAATAAGCTTTGCTTCTTCCTACTCCTTTTGGACATGTGGAACTGTGAACTGATTATGGGATGCATTCAATTGTCATCTGATGCATGTTCTAATGAAATAAAACCATTACCATTACATGATCAAATATGCTTCCCCATGTCTGTAGCTGACGGACGGTTAGTTGGCACGGAACCCACTCATATGCAGTACCTACGGTATTATTGTTGTCCTCAACTTCCATCCTGGGATATTATCTACGCTTAAAGAGATGGCGTGAATTCCCAAAGCAGCAAGCCCAAACTGGTTCCAAACCGGGATCGGCACCTCTAGTTATTAAACATGCTTTGAGGCGAATGAATGGACCTGACCTTGGTGTGCTGATGCTGCTGTTTGAAGACAGAGAAGGATGGGAGGGGGGGGGGGGGGGGGGGGGGGGGTATAAAAAGGCTCGGTCTACACCACTGAAATAATTCTACTATTACTATTATTACTACAGTTTTTGAATTTGATTAAAGGAAATGCGTCATTAATACGTGAACTTTGACAGCCCTAATATAAATACATATGCATGTGTGTGTATGTGTGTGTATACACACAAATATACGAGTGTGTTAAAGGGTTTTTCATCATCTAACGCCTTTTTTAAGGTCATGCCACAGCATCTCAATAGCATTCAGGTCAGGACTAGACCACTTCAATGTTTTTATTTTGCTTTTCTTCAGCCATTAGAGGCGGACTTGCTGGTGCGTTTTGGATCATTGTCCTCCTGCAGAAATTAATTTCAGGTTGAAGTCACAAACAGTTTGCCGCACATTCATCTTTAGAGTCTTTTGGTAGACAGCAGAGTCTTCCAGGTACTGAAGCAGCAGAATAGTCCAGGACCATCGCACTACCACCACCATATTTTACTGTTGATATGATATATATATGATATAGTATGGTTTTACACAAGATGTACTGGGACATACACTTTCCAAAAAAAAAAAATTCTGGGTGTGTTCGAAACCTCATAGTAACTACTACATACTTCCATGCCCATATTATCCACACTTCTTTATACATCAACTTTATTGAGATTTTTTTTTTAAATCAGACGAGAAAGTGGTTGTTTAGATCCAGAGTGTGCCATTTATTTGTCCAAATACCAACCGTTTACAAATTTGTTTCGGACGAATTCTGCAAAATTTAAGCTAGCCGAAGTGAGCAATGCACTTCAGGTTATTTTTCACAAAATAAAACACCCCCTTATTTTTCTCATACGGAAAAAAACATGAAAACAAGAAGCGAACCAACTGGCAAAAAAAAACAAAAAAAAACTTTGGCTGTGTTCGAAACCTCATACTAACTACTACATACTTCCATGCCCATACTATCCACACTCCTTTATACATCAACTTTATTGAGATTTAAAAAAAAAAAATCAGGTGAGAAAGTGGTTGTTTAGATCCAGAGTGTGCCATTTATTTGTCCAAATACCAACCGTTTACAAATTTGTTCGGACGAATTCTGCAAAATTTAAGCTAGCCAAAGTGAGCAACGCATTTCAGGTTATTTTCACAAAATAAAACACCCCCTTATTTTTCTCATACGGAAAAAAACATAGTGATAAATTTCACAAGAAGTGAACCAACTCGCAATATATCCGCCGTTTGGTCGATCCTGCTGCTCATTGTTCAGCTAACGTTTTTTTTTTTTTACGCGGTGACGTCACATCGCGTTGCATCCTGGGTAATTTGAATGTGAGTAGTAAACTGATGATACATACTCAACATTTCTGGCGAATGCAGTAGTCTCGCATACTCAAAAATCACATACTGCCAATGTAGACACACTGCATACTCAAAGAGTAAGTATACTCAATACTCAATAAGTATGCGGTTTCAAACACAGCCGTAGTCTTTGTGGTCACCCTGGTGCCCACGGGCACTGTATTGGTGACCCCTGCCCGAAAACAGCTGGAATAGGCTCCAGCACCCCCGTGACACTCATGAAAATTAATGAATGAATGAATAAAAACGCATACACATATACTGCATATATAACTACAGTACTACAGTAAGAGTATTGTGCCACATCAACCAGACAATACACTACCAATGTATGATGCAGAATATTAACCAACTACTATGCAAGCTCAAAAGACTCAGTAAGTGTGAATGGTTGTTTGTATATATGTGCCCTGTGATTGGCTGGCCACCAGTCCAGGGTGTACCCCGTCTCTCGCCCGAAGACAGCTGGGATAGGCTCCAGCATCCCCTGTGACACTCATGAAAATGAATGAATGAATGAATAAAAATGTCTGCTGGAATGTAAATACATATACTGCATATATAGCTACAGTACTACAGTAAGAGTATTGTGCCACATCAACCAGACAATACACTACCAATGTATGATGCAGAATATTATAACAACTACTATGCGAGCTCAAAAGACTCAGTAAGTGTGAATGGTTGTTTGTCTATATGTGCCCTGTGATTGGCTGGCCACCAGTCCAGGGTGTACCCCGCCTCTTGCCTCAAAACAGCTGGGATAGGCTCCAGCACCCCCGCGACCCTCGTGAGGAAAAAGCGGTAGAAAATGAATGAATGATGGCAAATGAAGCAAAACAATTATCCACATGACCTGCGGCACTTATTAGACGTGATAAAAGATGGCCGCTAGTCGCCCCCCCCAACGCTGGATGGTTTACTCCCTGCGGCGTAATTGCTTACCGCCACTTCACCGCATCCGTGCTTGATTAAGACGTTTGAGTTATTCCTCCAAAGTGGTCTGCCCGCTGATTTATACACTGAATAGTAAAAATGTACGAGTGCAACGCCGCCGTTCGCTGAGCTCGTCTGCATGCAAAGTAGTAAAGCACTCCGGCGATGTCGCAACACCTGGCTGCGTGCGCCCATTTGTTTCGCGCCATCATCGCACAAATGTTTTATTTAGCAAACTAACACGGGGCTTTCTGGTAAAAGGGCTGCTACTCCGTTTACTTTGGAGGCTGTCGCCGCTTTGACAACCGGCGTTTTTTTCGTCAACAACTTTGACAACAGAGACATTAATCCTTTTGTTGTTTGTGGCCTTTTAACTGTCTGACGATGTAATTACGCCGGGGGAGGCGGCGTAGCGGGGCGAGATCTTTAAAAGGGTTTAATGCCGCCCTGCAGGCATGTAAGCTTTATGGATAGCAATGCTTCCATATAACAGATTGGACATCTGTCCCTTTATAAATTCTTAACAGGGAAAGATAACTGTCCGTATATCACATTAGCAAATATTACCCTGGGAAAGTTTCGACTTCTGCAAAGTTGCTTCATGCATAAAGAAACACAATATAATAAACACAATAAAAATGAATAAACATCCACTCGGTGAAGTGGGAAATAATAAATTGTTCACTCACTCACTCATAATAATGCTTTAAATTAAACATTTTGCTCATTAAAATGTGAAATAAATTCAAAAATTTTCCATTTATTGCATTTTTCATTCACTTAAATATTTTTAAACGACAATATATTTTTTATATTGACCATTCAGTCAAAAAAAAAAAAGAAAACTGATTCAGTTACGCATGATTATTTAAAAATGTGAAGGCACACAAACCAAATAATTAAAAAATATCAGCAAAGTTGCTTCATGCATAAAGAAACACAATATAATAAACACAATAAAAATGAATAAATATCCACTCGGTGAAGTGGGAAATCATAAATTGTTCACTCACTCACTCATAATAATGCTTTAAATTAAACATTTTGCTCATTAAAATGTGAAATAAATTCAAAAATTTTCAATTTATTGCATTTTTCATTCACTCAAATATTTTTAAACAACCACTAATTCATTCTTTCATTCATTCATTCATTCATTTTCTACCGCTTTTTCGCGAGGGGTGCTGGAGCCTATCCCAGCTGTCTTCGAGCGAGAAGCGGGGTACACTCTGGACTGGTGGCCAGCCAATCACAGCGCACATATAGACAAACAACCATTCACACTCACATTCATACCTAAGGTATTGCCAATTAACTATGGAGTTAATTGGAGTTAATTAACCTATGGAGTCACCAATTAACCTAGCACGTTTTTCAAATGAAAACCCACGCATGCACGGGGAGAACATGCAAACTCCACACAGAGATGCCCCAGGGTGGAATTGAACCCAGGGGTTCCTAGCTGTGAGGCCTTTGCGCTAACCACTAGACTACCGTGCAACTGTATTTTATTCATTCATTTTCATTTTCCCACATTCCAAAAACATGCTAGGTTAATTAGCGACTTCAGGTATGAATGTGAGTGTGAATGGTTGTTTGTCTATATGTGCCCTGTGATTGGCTGGCTGACCACCAGTCCAAGATATAAGATATACTCTTGCCATAAGACAGCTGGGATAGGCTCCAGCACCCTCGCGACCCTCATAAAGGAAAAGCGGTAGAAAATGAATGAATGAATATTGACCATTAAGTCATGAAAATATGACATCATGTATTAATTGTCATTTCATTGACTTTCATCGCTAATAATAAAGAAACAATTTGTTAAATTGAACCTTGACTCATTAAAATGTGAAGTGATTCATGGAATGCCCATGTACTCATTCATTTAAATGTGTAAAAAAAAAAAAAAAATTCAGTTATGCATGAATATATAAAAAAATATGAAGGCACACAAACCGAATAATTAAAATTTGATGATGCCACAAGGTGAACCCTCGCATGGAACCAAAGCAACCGTGGCTGCAGGAGAGTTCGGTGCTTTTTCCTTTCCTTCCACGTGTGACAATTGAATCCCCGTCTCATTAACGTTGTACGTTTTGATTTTTGAACAATGGCCCAGCGGTAATAAAACGTTTTTGATTCCTACGAAATCATCATTAGAACAAGAGAAAGAAAACCATTTTTTTCTGTAACAAGAGACGATTAGAAACGGGTGTCATTTTATTCCCTTCAATCCTGTCCTTTTTGTTACTGATTGAAGTAGCATCACATATTACAACATCTAATAGGATTCTACAAATATGGAAGAATATTAAAAGTGGGATTTAACTTTGACTTTGCAGTGTTTGAACCTTTTTTGCTTGGATTCATATTAAAAAAAAAAAAAATCATTAGTGTGGCACGGTGGATGAGTGGTTAGCGCACAGACCTCACAGCTAGAATACCAGGGTTCAATTCCACCCTGTGTGGAGTTTGCACGTTTATCCCTGTGCATGCGTGGGTTTTCTCCGGGTACTCCGGTTTCCTCCCACATTCCAAAAACATGCTAGGTTAATTGGCGACTCCAAATTGTCCATAGGTATGAATGTGAGTGTGAATGGTTGTTTGTCTATATGTGCCCTGTGATTGGCTGGCTGGCCACCAGTCCAGGGTGTACCCCGCCTCTTGCCCGAAGACAGCTGGGATAGGCTCCAGCATGCACCACGACCCTTCGTGAGGATAAGCGGTACAAAATGTATGAATGTTTGATCTGGGGCTGCACGGTGTACAAGTGGGTAGCACACGGCCACGCAGCTAGGAGATCCGAGTTTGATTCCGCATCTCTGTGGAGTTTGCATGTTCTCCCCAGTTATCTCCGGGTACTCCGGTTTCCTCATCCCACATTCCAAAAACATGCTAGGTTAATTAGCGACTCCAAATTGTCCATAGGTATGAATGTGAGTGTGAATGGTTGTTTGTCTATATGTGCCCTGTGATTGGCTGGCTGGCTGGCTAGCGGTAGAAATTTATTTCATTATATTGTAGAAGTTTAACCCAATAAATAAATTAAAAATGTAATTAAAATTAGATTTAATATAATTTAATGGTACAAACACAAACATACATTTTAGGAAATATGTAAAAAAATAAATAAATACAAATGAAAATATGTAAATATTGTATGAAAATAATTGAATTTAGTAGTGAAAAAAACCCAAGTACATATGTCAAAAACAGACATATTACGAATTTTCTACCGCTTATTCTCACGAGGGTCGCGGGGGTGCTGGAGCCTATCCCAGCTGTCTTCTGGCAAGAGGCAGGGTACACCCTGGACTGGTGGCCAGCCAATCACAGGGCACATATAGACAAACAACAATTCACACTCACATTCATACCTATGGTATCGCCAATTAACTATGGAGTTAATTTGAGTTAATTAACCTATGGAGTCACCAATTAACCTAGCATGTTTTTGGAATGTGGGAATAAAACCGGAGTACCCGGAGAAAACCCACGCATGCACGGGGAGAATATGCAAACTCCACAAAGAGATGCCCGAGGGTGGAATCGAACCTGGGTCTACCTTCTGTGAGGTCTGTGCGCTAACCACTTTCCGCCGTGCAGCCCCATATTACGAATCATAGAATAAATACACACTTGACGCCATTTTTGCTCCCTCATATGGCGGCGTTTGGCGTTCACCTTCATTTATCCCTGATGTGTTCCAGGCCACCGATCCCGATCTTGGCGCCAGCGGTCAGGTTCATTATCGACTAGTCAACCATCAGCGCCTTTTCTCCATCAACGCCACCGGAGCCATCAGAACCACGGTCCCACTGGACAGAGAGGTACATTCCCAGATACTCAGTACTTTCCAACACAGTCATACTTACAAGTTGTATTTTTTTTTTCACTCCACACCAAAGATGAAGGGTCACTACTTTCTGATCGTGGAGGCCTGGGACGGCGCCGTGGACCCTCGGCGGTCCAGATTGACTCTATCGGTGACGGTCCTGGATGTGGATGACAACAGCCCTGTGTTTAGCCAGCAAACGTACAACATCAACCTAGCAGAGAACAGCCCCAAAGATATAGTACTTCTACAGCTCAAGGTCATTTAACTCTTAAATACTACTGTCTTGTTATTATTACTATGAACACAACATTTTGTTTGTATCAGTATTACATCAACACAATGGGAATCCCAGCTGTCTTCGGACGAGAGGCGGGGTACACCCTGGACTGGTGGCCAGCCAGCCAATCACAGGGCACATATAGTCAAACAACCATTCACACTCACATTCATACCTATGGACAATTTGGAGTCGCTAATTAACCTAGCATGTTTTTGGAATGTGGTTGGAAACCGGAGTACCCGGAGAAAATTGGGGAGAACATGCAAACTCCACATAGAGATGGCCGAGGGTGGAATCGAACTCCGGTTTCCTAGCTGTGAGGCATGCGCGCAAACCGCTCAACCGGAAATTCATTCATTCATTCATTTTCTACCGCTTATCCTCACGTATACCCTGGACTGGTGGCCAGCCAGCCAATCACAGGGCACATATAGACAAACAACCATTCACACTCACATTCATACCTATGGACAATTTGGAGTCGCTAATTAACCTAGCATGTTTTTGGAATGTGGGGAAAAAAAAAACGGAGTACCCGGAGAAAACCCACTCATGCACGGGGAGAACATGCCGAGGGTCGAGGGTGGAATCGAACTAAGGTCTACTAGCTGTTGGGCCTGTGCGCTAACCACACTACCACAGTGCAACCAAGAAGCCATGTAAATGTTACATTAATTCATTCCTTCATTTTCTACGGCTTATCCTCACGATGGTCGGGGGGGGTGCTGGAGCCTATCCCAGCTGTCTTCAGGCGAGAGGCGGGGTACACCCTGGACTGGTGGCCAGCCAGCCAATCACAGGGCACATACAGACAAACAACCATTCACACTCACATCCATTTTTTTTGTTTTTTCGAACACCTCAAACATCCGAACAATTGTTTACTTTTATGAAACAACAAAAACAACACAGAAAAAAAATATTTTGCTAACCAAATAACAAAATATTTTTACAGATTTAGAACATAACACAAAATAACCATCGATTTCCAGGCGTGTGTAAACTATAAATGTGTGTATTCGTGTTTATATGTCAGGAAAACTCAGTGTCGATATAAGCTGCTTGTATTTTTGTCTCTGCTGGATTCGTCACCGTTTCTGTCGGCGCTCAATTCTGCAACTTCTCAAGCTGTCGGAGCCCATCGGCGGAAAATAGAACCGTTGCCCCCTGCTGGGGCAGAAATACATTGCTTACAAATCTCAAATTCACACGCAAGAGACGCATAAGACTTTGATCTGTAGCTCCGGCGAATGCATTAATACACGTATTGTACGCAAACCAAGAAATACGCTAACCAAGGTTTTACGGTGACTGATTTTTTCACTGTTCTACCTTTGATGGGCCGTGTAAATTTGAGACGTATCACAGGGCACATATAGACAAACAACCATTCACACTCACATTCATACCTATGGTATCGCCAATTAACTATGGAGTTAATTGGAGTTAATTAACCTCTGGAGTCGCCAATTAACCTAGCATGTTTTTCGAATGTGGGACGAAACCTGAGTTCCCGGAGAAAGAAACCCACGCATACACGGGGAGGACATGCAAACTCCACACAGAGATGCCCCATGGTGGAATTGAACCCGGGATTCCCAGCTGTGAGACCTGTGCAGTAACCACTCGTCCACCGTGCAGCCGTATTATATTCATTCATTCATTTTCTACCGCTTATCCTCACGAGAGGAAACCAGAGTACCCGGAGATAACTGGGGAGAACATGCAAACTCCACAGAGATGCGGAATCAAACTCGGGTCTCCTAGCTGCGTGGCCGTGTGCTACCCACTCGTACACCGTGCAGCCCCAGATCAAACATTCATACATTTTGTACCGCTTATCCTCACGAAGGGTCGTGGTGCATCCCAGAGGCGGGGTACACCCTGGACTGGTGGCCAGCCAATCACAGGGCACATATAGACAAACAACCATTCACACTCACATTCATACCTAATTAACTATGGAGTTAATTGGAGTTAATTACCCTATTGAGTCACCAATTTACCGAGCATGTTTTTGGAATGTGGGAGGAAACCGGAGTACCCGGAGAAAACCCACGCATGCACGGGGAGAACATGCAAACTCCACACAGAGATGGCCGAGGTTGGAATTGAACACAGGTCTCCTAGCCGTGAGGCCTGTGCGCTAACCACACGACCACCGTGCAGCTGTATTATATTCATTAACCTACACACTCACATTCGTACCTACGGTATTGCCAATTAACTATGGAGTTAATTGGAGTTAATTAACCTATTGAGTCACCAATTAATCTAGCATGTTTTTGGAATGTGGGAGGAAACCGGAGTACCCGGAGAAAAAAAAAACACGCATGCACGGGGAGAACATGCAAACTCCACACAGAGATGGCCGAGGGTGGAATTGAACTCGGGTCTCCTAGCTGCGAGGCCTGCGTGCTAACCACTCGTCCACCATGCAGCCCTATCCTGTCATGGATTTTGTTATTTCTTTTTAGGCCGTCGATGCTGATCTTGGCTCCAACCTCACCTACCGCATCAGGACCGACAGTAAGGAGCTCCTTCGACTTTTCAGCATCGACCCAATCACGGGAGAGTTGTCTGTGCGGAAAGTTCTAGACTTCGAATCCTTGACCGCTTCCAATTCCACGTACGTGTTCACGGTGGAGGCCCTGGACGCCGACGGCATCATGCCTCCAGGCCTGGCATCTGTTACCGTCACCGTCACTGTGAGTTTTTTTTTTTTTTTTTCCACTCATCTTGCATGAATAAAAGTTCCACGGTTGACAGGCGCACATTTTGTTCATTACTCTGCAGGACGTCAATGACTTTGCTCCGGTCTTCAGCCAGCCGGTCTACCGCGGCGTGGTCGCTCCAAACGCCATCAAGGGGACTGTTGTAACCACGGTGACAGCCAACGACTCCGACCCAGCGGTGAGCCTCCTGCTATTCAATCAAATCGCCTGTTCTCCAGCGCATAATGCATGGAATGATGGAAGATAATGATGTTTGTCATCCCTCCCGTGTGCGATTCCGCTTTTTCTTGTTTGTTGGCTTTTTTGGGAGGAGGGTGGGGGGGCTAGGGTAACATTTTCTGGTACATCAGCTGGGCTTTTAGCACCAATGCTTCTTGTTGGCGAGGTTAAATCACACTAGATGCTTCCATTATGGGCCATGCGATACTTAGGCGGTGGTAAAAAAAAAAAAAAAAAAAAAAAAATCACACTTGGCTCAAAGGCACTACAAAGCATCTGCTGTGATTTAAATGTCACAAAGAAAGGCAGCAGCTCACTCAATGAGAGTTCTTTTCACACAAAAAAAGACTCAGGAAATGAAATATCCTTGATAATGAATATACATTAAAATGAATATTAAAAGCAAAGGACAGAAATACAGAACACCCTCCAGTCCATGTAGACCAGGGGTCTCAAACATGTGGCCCGCAGGACACTAGTTTGAGGCCCCCGCTTTGATATGAAAGTTTGGTATCATGTACCCAGAAAAAATTATTACGTTTGATTAATGTTCATGTTAAAGGTTAAATAACTGTTAATAGTTATCCTCCCTATCCGTGTGGAAGTGGTATGTTTTTGGCTATTTAAGTTTAAAGGAAATAACTTGAAGGCTGTCTTCGTCCGACGAGAGGCGGGGTACACCCTGGACTGGTGGCCAGCCAGCCAATCACAGGGCACATATAGACAAACAACCATTCACACTCACATTCATACCTATGGACAATTTGGAGTCGCTAATTAACCTAGCATGTTTTTGGAATGTGGGAGTAAATCGGAGTACCCGGAGAAAACCCACGCATGCACGGGGAGAACATGCAAACTCCACACAGAGATGGCCGAAGGTGGAATTGAACCCTGGTCTCCTAGCTGTGAGGTCTGCGCGCTAACCATGCCGCCCCCCCGTGCAAATACAAATATACATAATTACATCCTGTCATTTACTGGATCTTCTTTCTCATAAAATACAGCAAAAATCGTCATATTTCACACATCGCGAATGGTGATTAATCATGATTATTCAACCCTTGACCACTGCGATTAATTGGATTAAATTCCAAATTCAAATGACTGTTGAATCATTTGACAGCCCGACTTAAACCCGGCTGCACGGTGCCATGGTTTCATCACGTGCCTTTGAACAGGAAGACGCAAAATTGCGTATTAAAGCATCGGGATCAAACAGCGACGTCTCCCTAAAGCCATCGGCTTTTTAACATCCATCTTTGTGAACTGCCGCTGATTTTACAGCCACGCGACAAAGTGAGCAAGCACTTGAGGTGTCTGTCATAAGCCCTGATGAAAGTGCGCTGAGTCAGCAGAAGTTGAGAAGTAAATTTGAAGGCTGCAGGGTATAAATGACATAAACACCTACGTATACGAGTATATGTATCCGGGGGGGGGGCTGTCATCGTGCTATTCACTTCCTTGTCGGCGCACGGGGGGGGGGGGGGGCACAGCTTTATTGCATCTTGCTGACAGAATATTGTTCCTTTCTGACCTCCGAGGGAACAGATTGATGCTAAAGCTGCAGCGTGAATCAATGTAGCCGATGGAGGCTGACAGGAGGCGCGTCGCTTTAAGAGAGGATTGCCACCTTAAATCGGCTTAAGAGCCAACGACTTTCGTGTAAAGATTGAACATATGATAAATAACAAAAGGAGTACACGGAATGCAAAAGTTTGTACTTTATTTATGTAACCTATCAACTGTACAACTTTTGCATAAAAAGATGCTTTATTGAAAAACTTGTGAACTTTTTCCTTTATCTGTTTGGGTTCAAAATAACTTGAAATTTTATTCAATGGGCTGCACAGTGGTTGAGTGGTTAGAGAGTTCGATTCCACCCTCAGCCATCTCTGTGTGGGTTTTCTCCGGGTACTCCGGTTTCCTCCCACATTCCAAAAACATGCTAGGTTAATTAGCGACTCCAAATTGTCCATAGGTATGAATGTGAGTGTGAATGGTTGTTTGTCTATATGTGCCCTGTGATTGGCTGGCTGGCCACCAGTCCAGGGTGTACCCCGCCTCTCGTCCCGATGACAGCTGGGATAGGCTCCAGCACCCCTTGCGACCCTAGTGAGTATAAGCGATAGAAAATTAATGAATGAATGTTCAAGTTTAGCACGGCGGAAAAAGTGGTTCTCGCGCAGGCCTCACAGCTAGGAGCCCCGGGTTCAATTCCACCCTCGGCCATCTCTGTGTGGAGTTTGCATGTTCTCCCCGTGCATGCGTGGGTTTTCTCCTGGGTACTCCGGTTTCCTCCCACATTTCAAAAACATGCTAGGTTAATTGGCGACTCCATAGGTTAATTAACTCCAATTAACTCCATAGTTAATTGCCGATACCATAGGTATGAATGTGAGTGTGAATGGTTGTTTGTCTATATGTGCCCTGTGATTGGCTGGCTGGCCACCAGTCCATGGTGTACCCCGCCTCTCGCCCAAAGACAGCTGGGATAGGCTCCAGCACCCGTGCACGAGTGGATAGCCATGCAGCTAAGAGACCCGAGTTTGATTCCGTATCTCTGTGGAGTTTGCATGTTTTTCCCAGTTTTCTCCGGGTACTCCGGTTTCCTCCCACATTCCAAAAACATGCTAGGTTAATTAGCGACTCCAAATTGTCCATAGGTATGAATGTGAGTGTGAATGGTTGTTTGTCTAAGACACCTTGTGGGGGTAAATGTATTTTTTTTGTGTTTTCCATGAATATCCATTGATTAATATACAATTAGCGCATGACCATAAATTAGCCGTTTCAATGCATAAGACAAAAGTAGCATATGATACACCATGAATTACAGTAATAATTATAACAATCACTAATTATAACAGGAGGGTTTAGAAAGGAGGAAACGAGCTGTGTGTCAAAAATATACATTTTCATATCCGTATCAATTACTTGCAGATTTTTGCCATTCCTGCAACAAAAAGCAGGGATCTCCTGTATGTCATTACTCCATTGTGTTTTGAATTTTAGGTTCCTCCGCAGACATCTGGCACCGAGACTACCCTGCTTTCTTTGCTGTGCTGTCTCCACAGGGAACCCCGGCTGGTCTCGTGCGCTACAAAGTGGACCAGGATGCGTATTCGTACTCCGCTAGTATATTTGAAGTACACGAAGTGACTGGAAACGTTGTGACCAGAGTGAATCTCAACGAGGAGCCCAACCTCAAGTTCAGGGTAAATATTCCGTGTTTTTTATGTGCAATGCTATTTTTCACATTTATCTTTGTTCGGAATCTATCCGAAACCCACTTCACTATTGCAGTTATCTTATCATATTCCTTTTTTTCCCCGAGTGTTTTTCCCACAGTGGGGCTTAGGGGCTATGGTAATTACATCTCTACACTGGGTTTTAATTAACACAATAAGGATTCAAAATTCTCTGAAGGCGTCTAATTTTATCTCAGTGGCTCACAGCTGCTCGTACAAAACTAAGCAGCTTCTTAAATGTGTGGTTAGAATGGCTGTAACACCACCGGAGGTTTTCTTACACGGAGTCACGTTATAGCAAAGGTGTGTTTGCAAGTTTGGTTCAAAGTATAAAAAAATAAATATAGCGTATATCGTTAGTATTACAGTACTAGAAGCTATTGATCATTTTCCAAAAGGGAGCAAACACAAATCTTTGATGAGGTATTTTGATTTGGTTCTCATTCCCGATTCCCTTTGGGTTTGGTCCCCAGCAATTAATTACCCCCCTAGTTAATTAAGGGAACTAAAGTTAAGCAGGAAATAATAAGCACCCCATTGGGGAAACGCAGTCATTCTGAACTCAGTGTATCAATTGCAAGAAATACTTTCATGGACTGCAATAATCGCTCGTTTTGCAGCTGGTGGTGGTCGCCTACGACGACGGCGAGCCTGTGAAGGAGAACACCACGCTGGTGGAGATCACCGTGCTTCAGCCCTCCGTTATTCCTGTTTTTACTCAGGAAGAATACAGGTAGGCATGCAGCAGCATCCTTATCGAGTAGCACCTGTGATGACAACAACAGTGTTTGCTAACGTGCTAACAAAGTATCGACGAGCAGGAGTGATGGCAGTAAAAAAAAGACATGCAGAAGTTTGCTGTGGTAGCGCAGAAAAGAGGAAGTTTAAAGGGGACCTATTTTTCGGTCCTTTGTATTGACTTGTGTCAGACTCCTGTAGAGCAGCTACACACAAGAACATTATTCCGGCTGTATTTTCCTTGGATTTTCAAAATGGTCAGTTTTAATTTATTCCACCCACGCTCCGCCTTCGGACACACCCACTTTGCTGTGATTGGTGTTTGACGAGGAAGTCCGCCTCACTTAGGAAAAACTCTCTGAAACCTAGCGTTCAGACCCATTCCAAAACAATTTCAGGACTCACTTCAGGGTTATTGATCCAGGGTTATTGATCTGGGGCCGCATGGTGGACGAGTGGATAGCATGCAGCCATGCAGCTAGGAGACCGAGTTTGATTCCGCATCTCTGTGGAGTTGCATGCTCTCCCCAGTTTTCTCCGGGTACTCCGGTTTCCTCCCACATTCCAAAAACATGCTAGGCTAATTAGCGACTCCAAATTGTCCATAGGTATGAATGTGAGTGTGAATGGTTGTTTGTCTATATGTGCCCTGTGATTGGCTGGCTGGCGACCAGTCCAGGGTGTACCCCGCCTCTCGCCCAAAGACAGCTGGGATAGGCTCCAGCACCCCCCACGACCCTTGTGAGGATAAGCGGTAGAAAATGAATAAATGAATAGTTTGATCTGGGGCCGCATGGTGGACGAGTGGATAGCATGCAGCCATGCAGCTAGGAGACCCGAGTTTGATTCCGCATCTCTGTGGAGTTGCATGCTCTCCCCAGTTTTCTCCGGGTACTCCGGTTTCCTCCCACATTCCAAAAACATGCTAGGCTAATTAGCGACTCCAAATTGTCCATAGGTATGAATGTGAGTGTGAATGGTTGTTTGTCTATATGTGCCCTGTGATTGGCTGTCTGGCGACCAGTCCAGGGTGTACCCTGCCTTTTGCCCGAAGACAGCTGGGATAGGCTCCAGCAACCTCTGCGACCCTCATGAGAATAATTGGTAGAAAATGAATGAATGAATGAATCGAGCTGTGGACTCCTATAGAGCAGCTACACACAATAACCCGCACAGAAAACTTTCTTGAGCTTCCAGAATCTGCACCTATTCCAGCTGTATCGGCTCATCCTTACTTAGTATGATACCTCCAGTAGTTAGATAATGAGTGAAAAATCTAAGCCACAACTCAACTGGAGTGCCAGAAAGCAAACAACAATCTTGACACTTCATCTTCCAATGACTGCCTCTTATTTCCTACGGTTCACTCGCATTGATCCCCACCCTTCACTATGTATGCCCATCTGCTGCATTGATCGACACGCCTTGTCATATATGTACATCCTGTCACAGTATCAGTCCAGCCCACATGAACGTATTTGGCATGTATTTGACCCTTAAATAACTCATGAAATGACTTCAAGGTTGGCAGGTCTGCAATATCCTTTTAGATCAGGGGTCTCAAACTCAATTTACTTGGGGGCCACTGGAGCTAGCGTCTGGTTGAGACTGGGCTGCATCAGGTTTTCCAAAAAAAAACATTTATTAAAAACAAAAAAATTTAAAAAACTTTGCTTTGGTTCCAATTTTCTACAAGAAAAGCTCTGATAAAACATTCCACTGTTCTCAAATATCTTAATTTTTATTTTTCTACACAAAATAAAATGAAAAATAAATCTTGAATAAAGAAAATCAATAAATCAGTAATAAATAAATATAATAATAATAATAATAAAACAGCAAATAATAAAAACTTAAGAAACCACATATAGTTGGTGGGTAGACAAATGATTTTTTTCAGATTAAAATGAACAAAGCATTATTAGAGCCCTGTAGACATGACAAAACACGACTATAGTCACATTTATACTCTTTTTATTTACAACATATTGCGCAACTGCAGGGTCTTGAGACACATGCTAACTCGCAAACTAGAGAGCTAGCGACCTAAACGGTAGCCTTCAAGTTATTTCCTTTCAACTTAAATAGCCAAAAAATTACCACTTCCACACGGATAGGGAGGATAACTATTAACAGTTATTTAACCTTTAACATGAACATTAATCAAACGTAATCATTTTTTCTGGGTACATGATACCATACAGCATCCATATCAAACTTGCCGCACTTTCATATCAAGGCGGGGGCCTCAAACTAGTGTCCTGCGGGCCACATTTGGCCCGCGGGCCGCATGTTTGAGACCCCTGTTTTAGATGTTTATGAGTTTATCATGTGCCTACGCCTTCCAGTGACAGCTCCATAGATGTTGTTGAAGTAATTGACATGTCTTTGTCAGTGTGGATGATGTTAAAGACATTTGACCTGTCAAAGTGCGTCTCTCACTTCTCTATTTTTAGGGGGGAAAAAAATGCTCAGAGGCGATTTGAGAGAGAGAGAAAGAGACGAGGTGGAGCGATATCATCCTAGTCATATCATGCAGCTGTCATGAATATGTAACGTATCTGGAAGCATTTTTGTTAGGTTGCATCTTTTTTTCAACCTATTTTTCAATCATTACAGATTGTTGTTTATCTGCACTAATACCATGTTTGAATGAATTATCTCGGTTTTATTGCACAGTAGGAGGCTTACCAGTAAAGGCTTTACTTATGCAGCCTGATGAATTTGGATGTTTTCAATCAGGCAGCCATGGGCGATGCTAATATTGATTCCTATTGTGTGAAAAGGAGACTTTCACCTATTCATTCTTCTTATGCGAAGAATGGTAGATTGATGGATGTGTTAACGTGTGTTATTGATTTGGTCAGGGATGCATGAATGGAAAAAAAGATGGATGGATTCATGACCTATGTATGATCTATGTATGATTTATACACCAAAACCAACAGGCGATAAAACCACTTCTTCCTAAGCGTACACAACTTTTCTACAGGTATACTTCCAATATTGTAATTATTGCCGGTCATTTTTACACCATATAATATAATATGGCTACACGGTGGAAAAGTGGTTAGTACGCAGGCCTCACAGCTCGAAAACACGGGTTCAATTCCACCCCGGCCATCTCTGTGTGGTGTTTTCATGTTCTCCCCGTGCATGCGTGGGTTTTCTCCGGGTACTCCGGTTTCCTCCCACATTCCAAAAACATACTAGGTTAATTGGTGACTCCATCGGTTAATTAACTCCAGTTAACTCCATAGTTAATTGGCGATGCCATAGGTATGAATGTGAGTGTGAATGGTTGTTTGTCTATATGTGCCCTGTGATTGGCTGGCTGGCCACCAGTCCAGGGTGTACCGCGCCTCTCGCCCGAAGACAGCTGGGATAGGCTCCAGCACCCCCCACGACCCTCGTGAGGATAAGCGGTAGAAAATGAATGAATGGTGTGATCTGGGGCCGCATGGTGGACGAGTGGCTAGCGTGCAGCCATGCAGCTAGGAGACCCGAGTTTGATTCCGCATCTCTGTGGAGTTTGCATGTTCTCCCCAGTTTTCTCCGGGTACTCCGGTTTCCTCCCACATTCCAAAAACATGCTAGGTTAATTAGCGACTCCAAATTGTCCATAGGTATGAATGTGAGTGTGAATGGTTGTTTGTCTATATGTGCCCTGTGATTGGCTAGCTGGCCACCAGTCCAGGGTGTACCCCGCCTCTCGCCCGAAGACAGCTGGGATAGGCTCCAGCATCCCCCAAGGCGACCCTTGTGAGGATAAGCGGTAGAAAATGGATGAATATAATACGGCTGCACGGTAGTCAAGTGGTTAGCGCGCAGGCCTCACAGCTATGAAATCCGGGTTCATGTTTTCATGTTCTCCCCGTGCATGCGTGGGTTTCCTCCAGGTACTCCAGTTTCCTCCCACATTCCAAAAACATGCTAGGTTAATTAGCGACTCCAAATTGTCCATAGGTATGAATGTGAGTGTGAATGGTTGTTTGTCTATATGTGCCCTGTGATTGGCTGGCTGGCCACCAGTCCAGGATGTACCCCGCCTCTCTCCCGAAGACAGCTGGGATAGGCTCCAGCACCCCCGGCGACCTTCGTGAGGAAAATGAGTGTGTGTCAGCAGTATGTGTATTTTTAGAAAATGCAGGTTTCCTTCCTGTGCTGTCACTATACACCCCCCCCCCCACACACACACACACCCCTTCCAGCCTTTTACTGTCCTAATGCCTCTAATTACAACACCACATCACCTCTGAGCATCAAAGAAGTGTGAGTCACGGAGCGCTGGTGTGATCACACGTGGCAATATGTTGCTTTGCCTTGCATCATTAACACGCTTATTCACGCCAAGAGAGTTTACTGATTGGTGAGCACACAGATTGTGTTCAGGAATCTCCCTGGAAAGAAATTTCCCGGGATTTTCTTTATCAGCCAGATGTGCAATAAGGAATCCTGAGCTGTCGTTTGTAAATTGAGCGATGCGTCTTATTAGTTCGAGCGAATTGATCCGGCGTTAATTCATTGCAACTCCACAGGCGCGCTCTTTAATCTCGCTTTGTGGAGATGATTAAATATTTCGCTTTCCAGCATACGCGCGTACAAACACACCAGGCTAGTAAGGTAACCCCCTTCTATCTGAGTAAGCTAATTAAGCAAAAGTGTAACGTTTGATCCCCAAAAAATCCCAACTTGCAGCATGCCTTGTAAATCCGGAGTAAATGCAGCCCAGCCTATCCCATACTCTACTCTCACTTTATCTCCGAGGACTCTAACATGTAATGTCCTTCTGGTGTACTCATTCTTGATCCTATCCATCCTGGTCACTCCCAATATTTCTCCTCTGGACATCTCAGTCGGGACTCTCTGACTTTATCTCCAAGACCTCTAACATGTAATGTCCATTTGGTGTACTCATTTCTGATCCTATCCATCCTGGTCACTCCCAATATTTCTCCTCTGGACATCTCAGTCTGGCCTCTCTGACTTTGTCTCCAAGGCCTCTAACATGTAATGTCCCTTTGGTGTACTCGTTCCTGATCCTATCCATCATGGTCACTCCCAATATCTCTCCTCTGGAAACCTCAGTCTGGCCTCTCTGACCTTATCTCCAAGGCCTCTAACATGTAATGTCCCTTTTGTGTCGTCGTTCCTGATCCTATCCATCCTGGTCACTCCCAATATCTCTCCTCTGGAAACCTCAGTCTGGCCTCCCTGACTTTATCTCCAACGACTCTAATTGTAATGTTCTTCTGATGTACTCGTTTCTGATCTTATCCATCCTGGTCACTCCCAATATCTCTCCTCTGGACATCTCAGTCTGGCCTCTCTGACTTTATCTCCAAGGTCTCTAACATGTAATGTCTCTTTTGTGTACTCGTTCCTGATCCTATCCATCCTGGTCACTCCCAATATCTCTCCTCTGGAAACCTCAGTCTGGCCTCCCTGACTTTATCTCCAACGACTCTAATTGTAATGTTCTTCTGATGTACTCGTTTCTGATCCTATCCATCCTGGTCACTCCCAATATCTCTCCTCTGGACATCTCAGTTTGGCCTCTCTGACTTTATCTCCAAAAGGGCCTCTAGCATGTAATGTCCTTCTGGTGTACTCCTTCCTGATCCTATCCATCCTGGTCACACCCAATATCTTTCCTCTGGACATCTCAGTCTGGCCTCTCTCACTCGAACATCCTTGTTCTCTGTATGTAAAACTGTGTTGTATTAATATTTTGGGTGTCTGCAACATTAATTGTATTTACATCGGTAATAAGAAGTACAATTACGTTTTTTTTTACCTTTTGGAAGAGGTTCTGTATGTGTATCTTAAAGTTCTAGTACTTTAAAAGGGCATTAGCGGAGACACGACAAGACTCTAGCGCTGAAGAGAGAATGTGATCGAGACGGCGCAATCAGGCTACAATAGCGGGGAGCTGGATTACAGAAAAATAGGGACACCGAGAGAGACACTTCTCACTGATTGACAGCCAACCGCTGGAATGCCACCGCGGGAACGCACAAACACACAGAGACGTGCCGATGGGACATTTAAAGTGGCAGATGAGCTGACGATCTGTCAAGACTGAAGAGCACGCAAGAGCGAGGCAAAGTCTTAATGGACGGACAAGAAGCAGTCAGTGTGATGGGCAGGCAGATTGACGCTAAATGGCACCTGAGAGCAAGATTGCGTTCTTTTAAAAGTACAATTGTTGGGTTTGAATCCTGATTTTAGAATCATATCCGATGGGGGACAAAAATCCCATTTTCAAACCATATATTACGTCTTTTTTTTTTTTGCTCAAAGGCCACAAAGGTAACGCGATCAAAGTCTCGAAAAGGACACAGTTATTGAAACTCTGCTGTTTCGCTGGAGGCCATCACAGCCAAAAATCTTCAAGATTTGTCTGGTTGCCTGCTGGCCTCATCAACAAGGTCCAGGACCCCCGCTGTCCCCTCCTGCCATTGATGCTACATGTTCTGACTCTTTATTAGTCTTTGAACACAGCCTCATTTTTGTCATATTCTTTAGATTCCCTGCTGTATTTTTTTCAAAGATCCAAGATTACAAATAAGTCCCACAACAATGCACAGGAAGTGACTTTGACGCTGGACTTTAGACACTAAATGGTAATGGTAATGGTAATGGTAATGGTAATGGTAATGGTAATGGTTTAATTTCATTTGAACATGCATCAGATTACAATTGAATGCATCACATAATCAGTTCACAGTTCCACATGTCCAAAAGGAGTAGGAAGAAGCAAAGCTTATTAAATCCTACCCCTCCATCTGGTACTTTTACAATCAGTAACTGTTACATTTGTTCACTTCCTGCTTTCCTAATATAGTTTAAGTTTTTTTTTGTCATGTACCGAAGTATGAGGTGATATGACCATACAATGACATAATGGGTACCATAGTAACTGTCAATATAGTGATATATATATATATGGTACTTTTACAATCAGTAACTAACATTTGTTCACTTCCTGCTTTCCTAATATAATTAAATTATTTTAAAAATTTAATTTAATTTAATTTAAAAAATGTTTAATTTAATTTAATTTAATTTAATTTAATTTAATTTAATTTAATTTAATTTGTTGTCCCGTACCGAAGTACGAGGTGATATGATCATACAATGACATAATGGGTACCATAGTAATTGTCAATATAGTGATATATGTATATATATGGTACTTTTACAATCAGTAACTGTTACATTTGTTCACTTCCTGCTTTCCTAATATAATTAAATTATTTAAAAAATGTAATTGAATTTAATTTAAAACATGTTTAATTTATAAATTTAATTTAATTTAATTTAATTTATTTGACATACATAGACGTCCACCTTACTTTGCATACTGTCCACATAAAAGTCACTTAAAAGGAGGTTCAAATTAAGGATAGATGAGTGTGAATGGTTGTTTGTCTATATGTGCCCTGTGATTGGCTGGCCACCAGTCCAGGGTGTACCCCGCCTCTCGCCTGAAGACAGCTGGGATAGGCTCCAGCACCCCCCCCCTCCGATCCTTGTGAGGATAAATGGTAGAAAATGAATGAATTAATGTAACATTTACAGGGCTTCTTGGTTGCACAGTGGTGGTGTGGTTAGCGCTCAGGCCCAACAGCTAGTACACCCTAGTTCGATTCCACCCTCGGCAATCTCTGTGTGGAGTTTGCATGTTCTCCCCGTGCATGCGTGGGTTTTCTCCGGGTACTCCGGTTTCCTCCCACATTCCAAAAACATGCTAGGTTAATTAGCGACTCCAAATTGTCCATAGGTATGAATGTGAGTGTGAATGGTTGTTTGTCTATATGTGCCCTGTGATTGGCTGGCTGGCCACCAGTCCAGGGTGTACCCTGAGTTGAGGTGCATTCATGTCCATGAGGAAGCCATTTTTTTCCCCTCTATGACTTAATGAAAAACCGCAACTTCAAATACGACTTTCAGAACCTCTTCTCATAAAACTGGAGTAAACAAGAGAAGGACATGTTTTTGGTGTCTGATGCTCATAAACAAGCTCTAGGGACACATTTTTTTGCATAACAGGGCCCTTTAAATAGTAGTCGCAGTTGGCCTAACCTACTGTTCTTTCTTTGAGTTTATGTTGGACGCCAGGGAACTTTGCAATGTGCTTGATTGTGATCTGACCCCGATACGTAATTAGCAGATGAGGCTCAACTGTCAAGTGTCTAATAAAAATGGCCGACAATGGATAATGGCCGCTGCAAAAGATTGATGAAGAGGTGGTGGAGAGAATTTAATCAAAGATATCAACTTGGAGGCTGCACGGCGGTGGCGAGTGGTTAGTGTGCAGGCATCACAGCTAGGAGACCCCGAGTTCAATTCCACCTTCGGCCATCTTTACATGTTTTCTCCGGGTACTCCGGTTTCCTCCCACATTCCAAAAACATGCTAGGTTAATTAGCGACTCCAAATTGTCCATAGGTATGAATGTGAGTGTGAATGGTTGTTTGTCTTGTGATGTACATCACAGGGCAACATGAAAGTCCCATATTAACCCAAATATTTGTCTCTGTGTGAGTGACAGGAAGAAAAGCACAGACAGGTGACGACTTCACCGGTTGATTTGCAACTTAAAATTAGCACTATAACGCTTGCTCTGGGCTGCACGGTGGTCGAGTGGTTAGCACGAAGGCCTCGGCTATCTCTGTGTGGAGTTTGCGTGGGTTTTCTCCGGGTATTCCGGTTTCCTCCCACATTCCAAAAACATGCTAGGTTAATTAGCGACTCCAAATTGTCCATAGGTATGAATGTGAGTGTGAATGGTTGTTTGTCTATACATATGTGCCCTGTGATTGGCTGGCTGGCGACCAGTCCAGGGTGTACCTCGCATCTTGCCCATAGACAGCTGGGATAGGCTCCAGCACCCCCCAAGGTTACCCTTGTGAGGATAACCGGTAGAAAATTAATGAATGAATAAAAACCATAGCTGGAATGAACGTTTAGCGCGTGGGCCACACAGCTCAGAGACCCGAGTTCGATTCCACTCTCGGCCATCTCTGTGTGGACTTTGTTGGTTTTCTCCAGGTACTCCGGTTTCCTCCCACATTCCAAAAACATGCTAGGTTAATTAGCGACTCCAAATTGTCCATAGGTATGAATGTGAGTGTGAATGGTTGTTTGTCTATATGTGCCCTGTGATTGGCTGGCTGGCCACCATTCCAGGGTGTACCCCGCGACCCTCATGAGGATAAGCGGTCGAAAATGTTGTCTATTGTCAGTTGGGTCCAGCGTCTACAAAAACAAATAATAACCAGGATCTGTGATTAGTGCTGTGTGACATAGCATTAGCATTAGCGGCTGTGGCTGTAGGCAACTTCCTGGAGTAGTTTCCGCCGTAATATATTTACCTCTGCATGTGCTTTAAAGTATTTTGTTGTGTACATGTGTTTGCAATGAACACCTTATCACTCTCCCAACTTTGCTTCTTTTGCCGCCGTGTTGTGAAACGAACTCCGGTTGTTGGATTATACCGATTTAGCGGCGTCCTCTCTATTTTCACGCCTGCTCTGTATTTCCTCCGCTCTACCACTCAGGTTTCGGAGCAACTCGTAAGCTGTTTGATTGTCGTTTTTTGGCAATTACCGCAGCGCTGTCAAGGGCAACATGGCAGCGAGAAGGAGGAGGAGGAGGAAGACAAATGTTGAGATGCCGGCTGTGGCTGCTTGACAGAAAAGGAATGAAAGGACTTTTGTGAGAGCTGGCGCAAAACTAGAGAAGAGTGATTGACAGACAAAAATGAAGAGGTTGTCTGTGAGCAAATGTGCCGGAGTGGAGCGAGGTACGATGGCAAGAGGGGAAAGTTCCACAGAGTACAAATAAAGGTATTTTTATCACTCAGACGGGGGATGCGGCAGCTTTGTTTGGACTAGTAATAGCTCAGAACACTCGGATGAATTTGATTAGTAAAGTTTGTACTTCGTTCTTCATTGTTGGAAGCTCGTAAACAAGCTGCTGTGTCTTCATTTCCTGTTCAACTACCTTCATTATTTTATACCTTGAGTATATTAGAACACACTATTAGGTCATTGACGGCTTCCAAACACATGCAGCAGCTTGGGAAAAAGAAAATACAATAAAACTAAAACACCACAAAATCATCTCCAGAAGATCAGTTTTTCAGGGAGTAAGGCTACCCGACCATATTGTGTTTTTTTTTGCATGTATTTTTTAAATATTAATAAAATACATCATAACACAAAGCTTTCTAGAGCTTCCAGAATCTGCACCTATTCTAGCTGTATTTATTTCGGATGTCGTGCTTCCCGTGAAAACGATCTAATTTAGTTTAATTTAGTCCACTAATGTTCCGTGTACAGACACGCCCACTCTGCTGTGGTTGGTCAGACTCCCGAGTGCTTAGGATGACTTTCGATGTTGTTCCGTGACCTGCGAATCCAACTTTATATGAGTTGATAAAAATAAAAATAAAATAACGATAATTTATAGTTTTAAAATGTTCGCTTGGTACCCGATGGGTAGTGGTACCCATTATGTCATTGGATGGTCATATCACCTCGTACTTCGGTACAGGACAAAAAATAAAAAAATAATGCACAAAATTTAATAAAATTTTTAATAAAATTTTTCATTAATTTTTTATTTTAATTTAATTTAATTTTATGTAATTTAATTTAATTGTCACATCACTTCGTGAAGTACGAGGTGCATTACTTTAAAAAAAAGTAAACTATATTATGAAAACAGGAAGTGAACAAATGTAACAGTTACTGATTGTAAAAGTACCACATGGAGGGGTAGGATTTAATAAGCTTTGCTTCTTCCTACTCCTTTTGGACATGTGGAACTGTGAACTAATTATGGGATGCATTCAATTGTAATCTGATGCATGTTCAAATGAAATAAAACCATTACCAAAAGAGCTTACTTCAAGTCGTCTCTCAATGGTAAATAGCTTTAGCATTTTAGCATTTTCTACAGCATTGGTAACATTTAATGTGGTCGTTATGCGTTTTTTGCGGCGCTACCAAAAAACGTATGTAGACACATTGATTGTGGTGGGAAATGGCTATTAGCAACCCCCGCTCCCTGTATGCACACTCTATAATGCTACACAGACAGTATAACAGTTAACTGTTATTTTACACAATAACAAAGCATTAGCAGGTATTTTGAATCAATTTTCTTTCAATTTGAGGTTGACATATTATATTAAATCACATTTCTTTTCGTCTCTCAATGGTAAATAGCTTTAGCATTTTAGCATTTTCTACAGCATTGGTAAAATTGTATGTGGTCATGTCACGTTTTTTTGCGGGACTCCCAAAAAACGTATGGTGACACTGATTGTAGTGGGAAATGGCTGTTAGCAACCCTGCTCCCTGTATGCACACTCTATAATGCTACACATACAGTATAACTATTATTTTACACAATAACAAAGCATTAGCAGGTATTTTGAATCAATTTTCCCTCAATTTGAGGTTGACATATTATATTAAATCACATTTCTTTTCGTCTCTCAATGGTAAATAGCTTTAGCATTTTAGCATTTTCTACAGCATTGGTAACATTTAATGTGGTCGTTACGCGTTTTTTGCGGCGCTACCAAAAAACTTATGTAGACACACTGATTGTGGTGGGAAATGGCTATTAGCAACCCCCGCTCCCTGTATGCACACTCTATACTGCTACACAGACAGTATAACAGTTAACTGTTATTTTACACAATAACAAAGCATTAGCAGGTATTTTTAAAAAATTTCCCTAAATTTGAGGTTGACATATTACAAGAAACCTCACATTAAATCACATTTCCTGTCTCTACAGCAGTCCGTGTTATATGTATGTAATTTGTATGTTATACAAGCTGTCATAAAGAAGCTGTAAGAATTGCTGCTAGATTTTACCTTGCAGTCTTCAGGCTATATAGGCCTCAATCCTGAGCGTAAAGAGCCGCATAAAGAATAACAGGGAAGATGATGGATCATTAAAAAAGGAGACAAGAGAGAAGAGTGGCTTAAAGGCGAAGCACATTAATGAGTGAGACAAAGGAATGGTGGCAGCAATAAGAGAGAGACGGGGTATCTAGTTGGACTAACCTTTACCCACAGTTTGGGTTGTGGAATCAAACCTCTTTAAAGGGGTTGCAACTTGTTCGACTCTGGAGTCGAAATATTCGTAAGCTTTCTTAAGCCTCACACAGATGACCTATTATTTTATTTTATTTTATTTTTTACATTTTACCAAATCCAATTAGGCTTGCCACTCTACTTATAAAGTGTGATATTTTAGAATAAAATTTGACACTGAAGTCATTAGCTAACACCTTGACCCTAATTGGACCAACCTACTTTTCCACTTTCTCGCTGACATTTGACAATGCACATACTAAATTATTGCTAAAAAAAAAAAAGTCTATACAGTGGTGTGAAAAGTGGTATCTTTGCCCCGTTCCTGACTTTTTGTGACTTTTTTGTCACACTTAAATGTTCAAGATCATCAAACAACTTTAAAATTTTAGTCAATGACAACACAAATAAACACAAAATGCAGTTTTGAAAGGAAACTTTGTATTATTAAAAGAGAAAAAAAATTCAAACCTACATGGTCCAAACCATCACACTACCACCACCATATTTTACTCTTTGAATGATGTCTGTACACACGCCTGGCAAAAAATTTCAACATTTGTCTCATCAGAAACGATATTTTCTGGCAAAAAAATCCAACTTAGCCAACACCTTGACCCTAATTGTACGAAAAAGTGGTATCTTTGCCCTTTTCCTGACTATCTGTGACTTTTTTGTCACACTAAAATGTTCAAGATCATCAAACAACTTTAAAATTTTAGTCAATGACAACACAAATAAACACAAAATGCAGTTTTGAAAGGAAACTTTGTAATATTAAAAGAGAAAAAAAAATCCAAACCTACATGGTCCAGACCATCACACTACCACCACCATATTTTACTCTGTATATGATGTCTGTACACACGCCTGGCAAAAAATTTCAACATTTGTCTCGTCAGAAACGATATTTTCTGGCAAAAAAATCCAACTTAGCCAACACCTTGAAAATAGTCTATACAGTGATACGAAAAAGTGGTATCTTTGCCCTTTTCCTGACTTTTTGTGACTTTTTTTGTCACACTTAACCCACAAATAAACACAAAATGCAGTTTTTGAAATGAAACTTTGCATTATTAAGGGAGAAAAAAAATCCAAACCTACATGGTCCAGACCATCACACTACCACCACCATATTTTACTTTTTATATGATGTCTGTTGTGCACACGTCTTGCAAAAATGTCAACATTTGTCTCATCAGAACGATATTTTCTGGCAAAAATTAATGAGCTTTAATGTTTTTTTTGTTCAGGAGTGTTTTTTGTCTTGGAACTCTGCCATGCCAGCCATTTTTGTTCAGTGTCTTTCTTATGGCGGAGTCATGAACACCGATCTTAAATTTTAGTCAATGACAACATAAATAGACACAAAATGCAGTTTTTGAAATGAAACTTTGTATTATTAAGGGAGAAAAAAAAATCCAAACCTACATGGTCCAGACGATCACACTACCACCACCATATTTTACTCTTTGGCGGAATCATGAACACTGACCTTAACTGACAGACAAGGGGTTGTGGGGTCTTTTGTGACCTCTTGAATTAGTCTAGAACATTTTCCAGACTGATAGAGCTTGATTACTTTTTTAATTTTAATAACAAAAAAAAAAACTTTAAAAACTGCCTAATGTTTTCGGTTGTGTCGTGCAAAAAACGTGCAAAAAAATTCAGGAAGGGGGCTGTCAGGTTCAAACTCCTGTGACACTTTTAAAAAGACTTAAATACAGAAGTACAGAAGAGACAAACAATATTCAAAGTTACTCGCAGCGAGGTTGCACGAGCTGTATTTGTGTGTGTGTATATGTGAGAGTAATTACTTTTATTATTTTATGAGTTCTTATCTTGGCATATTCTTGCAGGATTAACATGAACATCTGCAGGGTTGATGTTGGCGCATCCAGGCACCTCCAGGACCTGGGGGGTCTGATCAGGGTCACTTTCTATTGTCTAAGCAAATGAATATAAGAGTGATAACTAACATTATATTCATTCTATCTACATTTTATTCTAACAGGGGGCAAACACATTTCCATATTACTGTAATTCCACCCAAGTCATTTATCCGTGACATATGCATCTGTTATATAACGACGATTAGTTGCAGCCATTTGCTAAAGCAAACTTAAAAGGGGTTTTGTCCTCCAGCCACTTATGGGAGTCAGCTGCGTATAAAAACACACACACAGACCGAGCTTCAGTCAATCATCGCCTCGCTACGAGATTTGCTTGACACCTGGAAATAATTATTGCCTCGCTTTCTCTCAACATCGTTTTCACTCGTGCTTCTTCAAAGTATAGCTGACTTCTGCGGGTCGTTTATAGGGTACAGATTCCGTATAAAGGATGTTTTTAGCTACACAGTAAGGACAGAGGAGGGCTAAATTGGACACACTTGACAGATTTCAAATCTCAGTTGATCGCGTCCGAAAACCTCCAGAGGAAGAAGATGGAGAACGAGGGCCCCGAGTCTTAGTATACATATTTAATGTTACTGACGATAGCTGTTGCTTGACTGATATGTTCCCAGGTTTCCGCCCGTGAGCGAGGAGGCTCCAGTCGGAACTCCAGTGGGAGTCATCTTGGCGGCTGCTGTCAATCAAACCATCGTGTATTCCATCATTGAGGGCAACGAGGGAGGTGAGAATATGCCAGAATGTTTATGCAGCGCCTTAGTTCGAGTACTTTTTATGTGGCCATTTGCGGAACCACTATGTTTTTTGAAGGTTGTTTCATTACCGTATTGACCCGAATATAAGACACCCCCCAAAAAAAAATTTTTTTATAAAAAAAAAAATTGCCAATGACTGGAGACATCTTAACAATGCAATCAAGGCTCATTAAATGTTTCTCTCTTTTGTTTGGTTTAAAAAAAAAAAAAATTATAATTTTTTTTTTTCCAAGACTTGACAAAGTCTTGAAACGAAAAAAAAACTGGATGAAAAAACAGTGATTTTTTCGTCCAGTAATAATTAATAATTTTTTTATAAACATTTTTTTATATATATATATAAAAAAAAATTGGTCCAGTTTTTTTTTTCGTTTCAAGACTTTGTCCAGTCTTGAAAAAAAATAATATAAATTTAAAAAATAATAATTTTAAATTAAAAATAATTTAATAATTTTAAATTATAAAAAAAATTATATATTTTTTTTTCAAGACTGGACAAAGTCTTGAAACGAAAAAAAAACGGACCAATTTTTTTTTATACATAAAAAAAATGTTTGTAAAAAAATTCATAAAAAAACATTTTTATAAAAAAAATTTTTTTTGTTTCAACACTTTGTCCAGTCTTGGAAAAAAAATTATATATATATTTTTTTTTTATAAAAATTTTTTTAAGCCAAACAAAAGAGAGAAACCTTTCACATTTAATGAGCCTTGATTGCATTGTTTGGATGGCTCCAGTCCTTGGCAATTTTTTTTATAAAAAAAATTTTTTTTGCATCTAAAAAATTTTTTTTTTGCATCTAAAAAATTTTTTTTTTGCATATAAAAAATTTTTTTTTTGCATATAAAAATTTTTTTTTCAAGCCAAACAAAAGAGAGAAACCTTTCTTTGTTCCAGTGGGTACATCTGCCCAGTGGCCTCACCTATAAAGCTTGCGTATGCACAACACAGAGCCGAATAGCTGTGTACACAGTTTGTGTGTATGATCTATAAAAAACACAACCTGATGTGAGAATGTACACACACACACTTTGTAGCTAGCATATGCATTTTTTGAGGACATAACAAAAAGGTCATGCACATTTGAAGTGATAAGTTTGATAAAAAACAGAGAAACTAGCTCACTAAAAAAAGAAATGAATGCCTTCATATTGGACCTCCATCACTGTTTTATTTGTCCTGGAGTTCTACAAATATTTTCAGTGTTTCCACTTCCATTTCCACGGCCTTATTCATCCTTTTTGTCCTCCCCACCAGCCGTGATTACCAATGACTGGAGCCATCTTAACAATGCAATCAAGGCTCATTAAATGTGGTCATTCATGAGAGGCTTTGCATTGACCTTCTATGATGAAATGGGGGCACGGCAAGGGCGGAACTTGAGGCGGAGTTACGTAGTTAAGATTGCATGAATATTTTTAGAACTTTTTATAAATAGAATTTTTATAACACTTTTTATAACTCAAATATTATAACTATTCATTCATTTTCTACCGCTTATTCTCATGAGGGTCACGGGTGCTGGAGCCTATCCCAGCTGTCTTCAGGTGAGAGGCGGGGTACACCCTGGACTGGTCGCCAGCCAGCCAATCACAGGGCACATATAGACAAACAACCATTCACACTTACTGAGTCTTTTGAGCTCGCATAGTAGTCAGTTAATATTCTGCATCATACATTGGTAGTGTATTGTCTGGTTGATTGGCACAATACTCTTACTGTAGTACTGTATCTATATACGCAGTATATGTATTTACATTCCAGCATCCATTTTTATTCATTCATTCATTCATTTTCACGAGTGTCTTGGGGGTGCTGGAGCCTATCCCAGCTTTCTTCGGGCAAGAGGCGGGGTACACCCTGGACTGGTGGCCAGCCAATCACAGGGCACATATAGACAAACAACCATTCACACTCACATTCATACCTATGGACAATTTGGAGTCGCTAATTAACCTAGCATGTTTTTGGAATGTGGGAGGAAACCGGAGTACCCGGAGAAAACCCGGCCAGAGATGGCAGAGGATGGAATCGAACTCGGGTCTCCTAGCTGTATGGCCTGCGCGCTAACCACTCAGCCCATAATACAGTCATTAAGTTTCAAAAATTCATAATTTAATAAATTGATCGCTGTCTTGTGGTTGACTATAGCCTATTATTAGTCTAATCAAATACTACAATACATTCATTCATTCATTCATTTTCTACCTCTTATCCTCACGAGGGACGCAGGGGTGCTGGAGCCTATCCCAGCGGACTTCGGGCGAGAGGTGGGATACACCCTGGACTGGGCGCTAGCCAGCCAATCACAGGGCACATATAGACAAACAACCATTCACACTCACATTCATACCTATGGACAATTTGGAGTCGTTAATTAACCTAGCATGTTTTTGGAATGTGGGAGGAAACCGGAGTACCCGGAGAAAACCCACGCATGCCGAGGGTGGGATTGAACCCTGGTCTCTTAGCTGTGAGGTCTGCGCTAGTATAGATATATATTTTCTTTTTTTTTTTTTAATTAGACTTGTGAATAAAGAAAAAAAAACGTAAACTACATTAGGAAAGCAGGAAGTGAACAAATGTAACAGTTACTGATTGTAAAAGTACCAGATGGAGGGGTAGGATTTAATAAGCTTTGCTTCTTCCTACTCCTTTCGGACATGTGGAACTGTGAACTGATTATGTGATGCATTCAATTGTAATCTGATGCATGTTCAAATGAAATAAAACCATTACCATTACCAAGTACATTTTTATAGATGAGGCCCCAGGTCATTATTGTGTGTGAGTGACAGGAAGAAATGCTCTTGTCTTTTGTCAGACTTTTTTCCCTCCAGCTAAAATATACACATGGGTCTTATATTAGGGTCATTACACCTGCATTTGAAGTTCAACTTTTCTGCTTTATTTAAATTCACTTTACAACCTCACTACAATATTTTTTCACCGCTTCCTTCCTGCAGGCATGTTTGAATTAAACGACACAACGGGACTGATTTCCACAGCCAGGATGCTGGACTACGAGACCAACTCCAGCTACGTCCTCAAGGTGGAAGCTGACTCCATGAGGGTGGTCTCCTCCAACCTCCGAGCTCCCTCCAAGAGTAAGTCAGTTAATTTAGTCGGGGACTTGGTATCCTTTGAGGCAGGGGGGGAAGATGTGTCATGCCGGCATTGACAATTAACTCCCAGGCGAGTATTTCACTGTCAAACGAGGACACCCCTGGGATGCGCAGCGTGATAGCGGAACAGATCGACACCTCGGCGTCGGGGGAGCTCAGAATGGTTTCTACCCTTTGAGGCTGTTTTCACACATTAGCATTAGCATTTCTGTGTTGCTTGCTGTAATTTTGGTTTCGTCTCTTTGGTCCGTGCAGCGTTCACAACGCTCTTTGCAAGTTTATTTCACGTCTAAGCTGGTAAATACAGAATTCAACCCAGCGGGAAAAAAGTATTTTGGAATATTTTGTAAAAAAAAACATTCATTCATTCATTTTCTACCGCTTATCCTCGCTGGAGCCTATCCCAGCTGTCTTCTGGCGAGAGGCGGGGTATACCCTGGACTGGTCGCCAGCCAATCACAGGGCACATATATACATAACATATACATATACATCATCCTCTTGGCTTGAACCAACCTTTTGATGGTTTAAGCTAGAGCCTATCCCAGCTGTCTTCGGGCAAGAGGCGGGGTACACCCTGGACTGGTGGCCAGCCAATCACAGGGCACATATAGACAAACAACCATTCACACTTACTGAGTCTTTTGAGCTTGCATAGTAGTTGGTTAATATTCTGCATCATACATTGGTAGTGTATTGTCTGGTTGATGTGGCACAATACTCTTACTGTCGTACTGTAGCTATATATGCAGTATATGTATTTACATTCCAGCAGCCATTTTTATTCATTCATTCATTCATTCATTTTCACGAGGGTCACAGGGGTGCTGGAGCCTATCCCAGCTGTTTTCTGTTTATTCATTCATTCATTTTCACGAGGGTCACTGGGGGTGCTGGAGCCTATCCCAGCTGTCTTCTTTTTATTCATTCATTCATTCATTTTCACGAGGGTCACAGGGGTGCTGGAGCCTATCCCAGCTGTTTTCTGTTTATTCATTCATTCATTTTCACGAGGGTCACTGGGGGTGCTGGAGCCTATCCCAGCTGTCTTCTTTTTATTCATTCATTCATTCATTTTCACGAGGGTCACGGGGGTGCTGGAGCCTATCCCAGCTGTCTTCTGTTTATTCATTCATTCATTTTCACGAGGGTCACTGGGGGTGCTGGAGCCTATCCCAGCTGTCTTCTTTTTATTCATTCATTCATTCATTTTCACGAGGGTCACGGGGGTGCTGGAGCCTATCCCAGCTGTCTTCTTTTCATTCATTAATTTTCACAAGGGTCACGGGGGTGCTGGAGCCCATCCCAGCTATCTTCTTTTTATTCATTCATTTTCATGGGGGTGCTGGAGCCTATCCCAGCTGTCTTGTTTTTATTCATTTTCACGAGGGTCACTGGGGTGCTGGAGCCTATCCCAGCTGTCTTCTTTTTATTCATTCATTCATTCATTTTCACTAGGGTCACAGGGGTGCTGGAGCCTATCCCAGCTGTCTTCTTTTTATTCATTCATTTTCACAAGGGTCACTGGGGTGCTGGAGCCTATCCCAGCTGTCTTCTTCAGGCGAGAGGCGGGGTACACCCTGGACTGGTGGCCAGCCAATCACAGGGCACATATAGACAAACAACCATTCACACTCACATTCATACATATGGACAATTTGGAGTCGCTAATTAACCTAGCATGTTTTTGGAATGTGGGAGGAAACCGGAGTACCCGGAGAAAACCCACGCATGCACGGGGAGAACATGCAAACTCCACACAGAGATGGCCGAGGGTGAAATTGAATTTGGGTTTCCTAGCTGTGAGACCTGCACGCTAACCACTCGTCCACCGTGCAGCCTTGTCCAAAAACAGCTATGGGAAAAAACTTGTATTTCTTTGTTTGAATCTGTCTATCAAGCCTCCATCCATGAGTTCTGCCCTGCAAGCGTCCTAATTGATGGTCGACTCCCTGGCTTTTTTCTTTAATTATAGTGTTTACCACATGCTGCGTGCATTTCATTTAAACAATTTGAATCTTAAGTCCTCCGTCGGGAATAAAGCTTTGCATCATTGTGTTCATTAGCGACTCCCTTCACTTCTCGTCGACCCACGTTGTGTAATCAGGCAACAAATCAATAGTGTTCTAACAACACGCTTCTCCTATTTTCTGACTTAAGTGAAGGTTTGAATCCTAAATGTTGTTGATCAACACTCTTTGTTGGTGTAAAAGTCAGATTGTGACTGCTTGGGTGACTGAGCTTGATTCCACTGACCTCAAGTGGGACCATATTAATCTTGACTCTGATGTTACCCCCCCCCCCTCAACTTGAAAAGGCCATATTTTTTCAAATTAGTGCAGGTCCAAAAACAATTGTGGCTGTCTGCAACCTCCACAAAATGGCCGTATCTGGTCAGCATCCAGCAAAATGCTGGCCACCATCCATTTTTAAGTATCAATGTCTAAAAATATGATTGATTATGGCCCATATGTGCTTAACTGCTTACTGTATTGAACCGCTATAGAACCAACACGCCCAGGTGTTAAGACAGACGAAAGTTATCAAGTTCATGTATTTTTATATTTGTTATTTTGTGATTAGATTTTAGATTTATATATATATATATAGTTATATTTTTGTCAAATATATATATATATATTTATTATATATATAGTTATATATTTATATATATTATATATGTAATAATATATAAATATATAATATATATAAATATCACAAAAATTGAATCAAATATAATTATTAAATCAAATATATATTATTATATATAATATATATATTTGATAGTCACAAAAATATAATTATATATATATAAAATTATATTTTTATAATATTTATATTATATTATTATTGTATTTATTATATTTATTATATTTATATATTATATTATTATATATTTATTATTTTTTTATTTGTTTATTTATATTATTTATTTTATATTATATTATATTATATTTATATTATTCTATTTATATTTGATAGTCACAAAAATCTAATCACAAAAAGCATGTACTTGATAACTTCCGTCTGTCTCAACACCTGGGCGTGTTGGTTCTATAGCGGTGCTATAGCGGAATGATATATATATGATATATATATATGATATATATCCGTATATGCTGAATCAGCCTCAGGGAAGCATATCCACATATAAGGTCTCTTTGGTCCCATATATATATATATACGTATATACTATATATATATATATATATATATATATCAAAGTGGCCCCCAGTTCCTTTGGCATTTCAGTATTCAGCCCATGTTCCAAAAACGTTCCGTCTGTCGTGGAATAATTCCATTAGCATTGGTGAAGAGAAGAAATAAACTTTTGGGAACAGGAATATGAATAGGAAGAATAAGAATTATTCTTCCTATTGCTTTTGGACACGTGGAACTGTGTATTAAATTATGTGATGTATTTCATTGTAATTTATATGCATGTTCAAATAAAATGAAACCTTCACCATTACCATAGATGTGTAAATATCAAACACGCTGCCCTACCCTGTGTGAGGGGAGAAGGTGATAGAAGGGGGGGGGGGTGCAAGGGAATTTGCAGTTTGGACCAGATGTAAACATCCCGTGTTGTCGCCTGCAGGTACAAAGGGTAATAGGTGCTGAGCTGCTATTTTGCCACCTGCCGACAGCCTAAATGTGATGTTCCTAGCCAGCAGGCATTAAAAGTTTTTAAATTTGAAGCCGCAATCTCTCTTTTTTTTTTTTTTTTTCCTTCATCTTTCCTGCCATGGGGTATCAAGTCAAGCCTGCAGGTCTTGATGGCGGGTCTTATCTTTTTTGGTGACAAGTGGGATGTACTGTATTTGACTGCGACGTCAAATCCAGTTTTTAAGATGTCTTAATATGCGGCATTCCAATTGCTTTTTGCTGTCATTGCTTTCATTGCTGTCAAAGCGGGGGGTTTATTTCGGTAATATGCAAAGAAAGGATGAGGCTTGAACAGGAAGTAGGTGATAATTGGACACAGGTTATTTCCATAAAAGAAAAAAATATTGTGGAGTATAACAAGTTTTTTACATTAATAATTATATAGAGGGGTTGCACGGTGGTTGAGTGGTTAGCGTGCAGGCCTCACAGCTAGGAGACAAGGGTTCATTCCCACCCTCGGCCATCTCTGTGTGGAGTTTGCATGTTCTCCCCGTGCATGCGTGAGTTTTTTCCGGGTACTCCGGTTTCCTCCCACATTCCAAAAACATGCTAGGTTAATTAGCGACTCCAAATTGTCCATAGGTATGAATGTGAGTGTGAATGGTTGTTTGTCTATATGTGCCCTGTGATTGGCTGGCTGGCCACCAGTCCAGGATGTACCCCAAGACAGCTGGGACAACCATTCACACTCACATTCATACATCTTTACTGATTGTAGAAACAAAGTATTTCTATCTGTGATTAATTATGAGTTAACTTTGTACAAAATGTGATTAATTTGTGATTAAATATTTTAGGCGAATGATAATTTTAGTGAGTGTGAATGGTTGTTTGCCAAAATTTGCCCTGTGATTGGCTGGCCACCAGTCCAGGGTGTACCCCGCCTCTCGCCCCAAGACAGCTGGGTAGGCTCCAGCACCCCGCGACCCTCGTGAGGGTAAGCAGTAGAAAATGAATGAATTCACGAATGAATGAATAACATCAATAAGAATAATACAAGAAATGCTGGAGCCTATCCCAGCTGTCTTCGGGCGAGAGGCGGGGTACACCCTGGACTGGTCGCCAGCCAATCATAGGGCACATATAGACAAACAACCATTCACACTCATGTTCATACATCCTTATTGATTGCAGAAAAAAAGTCTTTCTATCTGTGATTAATTATGAGTTAACTATGTACAAAATGTGATTAATTTGTGATTAAATATTTTAGGCGAATGATAATTTCAGTGAGTGTGAATGGTTGTTTGTCTATATGTGCCGTGTGATTGTACCCCGCCTCTCGCCCCAAGACAGCTGGGATAGGCTCCAGCATACCCGCGACCCTCGTGAGGAAAAGTGGTACAAAATGAATGAATGAATTAATTAATTATATAGAGGACACTCTTCGATCGAGTCATTAATTGGAGAATTTCTGTATTTGTTGTTTTGTCTTTCGTATGCAAAAATGACGGTTTGTGTGCGTTTCAGGTAACACCGCCATTGTGACGATTGACATCCAGGATGAGAATGACCACTCGCCCGTTTTCACCACACCTCTTTTCATCGGAGGAGTCGCAGAGGACGCCAAAACCTTCACCTCGGTCTTGCAAGTGCAGGTACCATCTTTCACTGAAATCTACTCACATGCATCTGCAAATATCCTTTCTTGATGTTCATAGTCAGTAGTCGGTAGAAAATGAATGAATGTATTGCAATATTTGATTTGATTCATAATAGACTATAGTCAACCACAATACAGCGATCAATTAATTAATTTATGAATTTTTGAAACTTAATGACTGTATTATGGACTGAGTGGTTAGCGTGCAGGCCGCACAGCTAGGAGACCTGAGTTTGATTCCACCCTGTTTTCCACCCTGTTTTCTCAGGGTACTCCAGTTTCCTCCCACATTCCAAAAACATGCTAGGTAAATTAGCGACTCCAAATTGTCCATAGGTATGAATGTGAGTGTGAATGGTTGTTGTCTATATGTGCCCTGTGATTGGCTGACTGGCCACCAGTCCAGGGTGTACCCCACCTCTCGTCCTAAGACAGCTGGGATAGGCTCCAGCACCCCCGCGACCCTTGTGAGGATAAGCGGTAGAAAATGAATGAATGTATTGTAATATTTGATTAGACTAATAATAGGCTATAGTCAACCACAAGACAGCAATCAATTAATTAATGTATGATTTTTTAAAACTTAATGACTGTATTATGGACTGAGTGTTTAGTGCGCAGGCCACACAGCTCGGAGACCCGAGTTTGATTCCACCCTCGGCCATCTTTAGCCGGGTTTTCTCCGGGTACTTCAGTTTCCTCCCACATTCCAAAAACATGCTAGGTTAATTAGCGACTCCAAATTGCCCATAGGTATGAATGTGAGTGTGAATGGTTACAATACACTACCAATGTATGATGCAGAATATTAACCAACTACTATGCAAGCTCAAAAGACTCAGTAAGTGTGAATGGTTGTTTGTCTATATGTGCCCTGTGATTGGCTGGCTGGCCACCAGTCCAGGGTGTACCCCGCCTCTCGCCCAAAGACAGCTGGGATAGGCTCCAGCAGCCCTTGCGACCCTCGTGAGGATAAGCGGTAAAAACTGAATGAATGTATTGCAATATTTGATTTGACTCATAATAGGCTATAGTCAACCACAAGACAGCGATCAATTAATTAATGTATGAATTTTTGAAACTTAATGACTGTATTATGGACTGAGTGGTAGAAAATGAATGAATGAATGTTTTAATTTTCAATTAAAATCCTCTTGTCAAATATTCCGACTTCTCCAAACCACAAGGGCATGGAGCTAGATTAATTGAAAGTAGATATAGTGTATCAGTGCTTGGTGTTTATTTAAGCACAGATAATATTCTGTAAAAAAAAAAAAAAAAAAAAAAACATTCCTTGTGGGATTACGCTGCGTCTGTCCCCGTATCGACTTGTGTTTATCAACTAATTGGCATATCTCTCGGCTGTCTCCAAAGTTACATCACTCTGAAGGCTTTCCTTCAGTAAACAATGACACCTGCTTTTGGTGCAATTTTAGAATACCTTTGCGGATGCAAAATGGGTCATCACGTCTCTCCTTCAATTTTTAAAAAAAAAAGTGTAGCACCGTGTTTTAATGAGCCCAGATGCCACAGGAGACACATACGTGGTCTATGGTAGAAAAAAAAAAACACTTTAATATTTGATTATGTTTTTTTTAAGATCATTCTTAGATGTCCCTTGCTTCATTTGATCACAGTGCTGAGAGAGAAATATGAGATGAAGAAAAAGAAATCCAAGAGATCCAAGTCTCCCTGGCAAGCTTGACATCTGTTGCAAACACATGACAGGACATGGAGGTCGCGTGTTAGAGACAAACCGTAACTCCACTTCTTTTGGAGAAGAGTCTTCTACATGTAAATGATCTAAATGACTTGCTTCCCGCTGGGTGCAATTGAGAGTCATTCAGGAGGACGTGAATTGAGGACGCTAGACTAGGGTTGATGGACTGAATATTATGGAGGACGGGTTGAGAGAAATGTCAACATTTTGTCTGTATTTATATACAGTGTAACATATGAATATATGTTACACAATAATATATAAATATACCGTATTTCCTGGACTATAAGTCACACTTTTTTTCATAGGTTGGCTGTTCCTGTGACTTATACTCCAGAGCGACTTATAAATGAAAAAACTGTTTATGTTACATGAAGACAAACAACCATTCACACTCACATTCATACCTATGGACAATTTGGAGTCGCTAATTAACCTAGCATGTTTTTGGAATGTGGGAGGAAACCGGAAACCTTGACTTCCAAGAGGACGTAATGTCTGTTTTGGTTAAGTAGTTTAAATAAATTACCCGCAAAAAATGTGACTTCTACTCCAGTGCGACTTATGTATGTATTTTCTACCTAATTATGCATTTTTGGCATTGTGCAACTTATACTCCAGTGCGACTTATGTATGTTTTTTGCTACCTAATTATGCATTTTTTGGCCTTGTGCGACTTATGTATGTTTTTTTCTACCTAATTATGCATTTTTGGTCTTGTGCGACTTATGTATGTTTTTTGCTACCTAATTATGCATTTTTGGCCTTGTGCGACTTATACTCCAGTGCGACTTATGTATGTTTTTTCTACCTAATTATGCATTTTTGGCCATGTGCAACTTATACTCCAGTGCTACTTATGTATGTTTTTTTCTACCTAATTATGCATTTTTGGCCTTGTGCGACTTATACTCCAGTGCGACTTATAAATGTTTTTTTCTACCTAATTATGCATTTTTGGCCATGTGCGACTTATGTATTTTTTTTTTCTACCTAATTATGAATTTTTGGCCTTGTGCGACTTATACTCCAGTGCGACTTATGTATGTTTTTTTCTACCTAATTATGCATTTTTGATCATGTGCGACTTATGTATGTTTTTTTTCTACCTAATTATGAATTTTTGGCCTTGTGCGACTTATACTCCAGTGCGACTTATGTATGTTTTTTCTACCTAATTATGCATTTTTGGCCATGTGCGACTTATACTCCAGTGCTACTTATGTATGTTTTTTTCTACCTAATTATGCATTTTTGGCCTTGTGCGACTTATACTCCAGTGCGACTTATAAATGTTTTTTTCTACCTAATTATGCATTTTTGGCCATGTGCGACTTATGTATGTTTTTTTTCTACCTAATTATGAATTTTTGGCCTTGTGCGACTTATACTCCAGTGCGACTTATGTATGTTTTTTCTACCTAATTATGCATTTTTGATCATGTGCGACTTATGTATGTTTTTTTTCTACCTAATTATGAATTTTTGGCCTTGTGCGACTTATACTCCAGTGCGACTTATGTATGTTTTTTTCTACCTAATTATGCATTATTGGCCTTTTGCGACTTATACTCCAGTGTGACTTACGTATGTATGTTTTTTTTCTACCTAATTGTGCATTTTTGGCCTTGTGCGACTTATACCCCAGTGCGACTTATGTATGTTTTTTGCTACCTAACTATGCATTTTTGGTCTTGTGCGACTTATACTCCAGTGCGACTTATGTATGTTTTTTTCAATTTAATTATGCATTTTTGGCCTTGTGTGACTTATACTCCAGTGCGACTTATGTATGTTTTTTTCTACCTAATTATGCATTATTGGCCTTGTGCGACTTGTACTCCAGTGCGACTTATGTATATATTTTTTCTACCTAATTGTGCATTTTTGGCCTTGTGTGACTTCTACTCCAGTGCGACTTATGTATGTTTTTTGCTACCTAATTATGCATTTTTGGCCTTGTGCGACTTATACTTCAGTGCGACTTATGTATGTTTTTTCTACCTAATTATGCATTTTTGGCCATGTGCGACTTATACTCCAGTGCTACTTATGTATGTTTTTTCTACCTAATTATGCATTATTGGCCTTGTGCGACTTATACTCCAGTGCGACTTATGTATGTTTTTTTCTACCTAATTATGCATTTTTGGCCATGTGCGACTTATGTATGTTATTTGCTACCTGATTATGAATTTTTGGCCTTGTGCAACTTACTCTGGAGCGACTTATAGTCCAGAAAATACGGTGTGTATATATATATATATATGTGTGTGCATATTCGGCATTAACATGTAGAGCATGTTTCAAACTCAGGCCTTGGGGCCAAATCCAGCTTGCGTTGCTGTTTAGAAAATAGCATTGAGTTGACCCACCTTTCGGACCTTACCAAACAAAGTGCTTACAGCAATTTGCATAATTAAGCAACTCCTGCTGGTATAAACTACTCCTGTGGTATTTAAATTTTAATTTTAAAAGTGGACCTTTTATTGTTTTCAATAAATGTTGCATTTTTTTTTTCGCATTTGGAAGTGAACCGGGAAAGATGTTAGGCATGACTCTAAAATAGATAAATAATAGATAAATAATATCTAGAAATAGAAATAGATCTAGAAATAGATAAATAATAAAAAAAATGATATGGTAATTTCCAATTCGGCCCACAAACTAAAGTCGGCTTTGAGTTTTGACGTTGACACCCCTGATGTAGAGGATCTCGATATTATTACCTAATGTAACATGTTCTCTAGTACAGAACCCCCATGATATTATTACCCCCATTAATATTTGCATGCAATGAGTTCCAGCTTTAAAATATCTGAACTAAGCCTGCACCACTATTAGTACTACTATTACTACTTAAATGACCTACTTTACACAAAGACGTAAAGAAGTGCATGCATACAAAGGACACCATTTTTTTTTTTTTTTACCTTACGAAATATCCTGAAATAAAAGATATTTTCCCGGGAACTTTTGTTCTTGCTTTCTCAAGAGCACAAGATGATGGTTAGATGTACTGTCAGTCTGAAACAGAAAAGGTGTATTTTAGTCAGGAGAGACCTTAAAGTGCTGCATCTCGCATTTTAATGAACAAAAAAAAAAAATTGATTGTATCCAGTCGGTTGCGCTACTTTAAGGATTCTGCAAGAGCGGTTTTGATGAAGACATTGTTGAATGTAGGCCAAGAGGGTAGAAACACTGATTTTACAATTTCTGTATTCAACAATTTGATTGTTTATTTTCTCCTAAATCATACTAGATTAAGCATATTCCGAACCCCCTGCTTATTAATATTTACTAGATTAGTCTCGACCTAGCTCACCAGCACCAATGACCATGTGTGGTCTTCACCTCATGAGCACACACAGTCACAATTACTATGATCCTGCTACAATAACAATAATTTCATAATGATGACGACAATATTGATGCCGGTCGTGATTATGCTAATAAAGCTAATAGAGATGATGGCGTCTAATTCTAATTCTAATCCCCGTGCGAAGGCCCTGGATAAAGACACCGGCAACTACAGCTCCATGTTGTACCGCCTCATCAACCCGCCCTCGGCCGGAAAAGACACCAAGGATAGCAAAGACGGCTTCGTCATCGAGCCTCTCAGTGGCGTGGTGAAAACAGCCATCATGTATCGCAACATGAGGAGGTCCTACTTCAGGTTTGAGGTGGTCGCCACGGATGACTACGGGCGGGGACACAGCAGCAAGGCAGAGATAGTGGTGAGTGATATGTAAATGGTAATGGTAATGGTTTAATTTCATTTGAACATGCATCAGATTACAATTGAATGCATCCCATAATCAGTTCACAGTTCCACATGTCCAAAAGGAGTAGGAAGAAGCAAAGCTTATTAAATCCTACCCCTCCATTTGGTACTTTTACAATCAGTAACTGTTACATTTGTTCACTTCCTGCTTTCCTAATATAATTTAAGTTTTTTTTTGTCATGTACCGAAGTACGAAGTGATATGACGTTTAATGATGTTTAATTTAATTTAATTTAATTTAATTTAATTTAATTTAATTTAATTTAATTTAATTTAATTTAATTTAATTTAATTTAATTTAATTTAATTTAATTTAATTTAATTTAATTTAATTTAATTTAATTTAATTTAATTTGTTGTCCCGTACCAAAGTACAAGGTGATATGACCATAAAATGATGAACTATATCAGCAAGTTGAAGTATTTGTGATTTTAGAAATAAGGAGTTAGTATGTTCTCTGTAGGCGGCACACTGAATTATCCTTACTGGCCTTTTTTGCAGTACATTTAGCGAGTGAATATTGCTTTTATAGTTATTACCCCATAGGGTAATAGGGTAGAATAGGTGCAGATTCTAGAAGATCTTCAAAAATAATCAATAAAATGTCCATGCATACGAGTGAAGTTATGCCCAATTTAATTTAATTTAATTTAATTTAATTTAATTTAATTTAATTTAATTTAATTTAATTTAATTTAATTTAATTTAATTTAATTTAATTTAATTTAATTTAATTTAATTTAATCACATACCAAAGTACGAGGTGATATGACCATACAATGACATAATGGGTACCATTCATTCATTCATTCATTCATTCATTCATTCATTCATTCATTCATTTACTACCGCTTTTTCCACGCGAGGGTCGCGGGGGGTGCTGGAGCCTATCCCAGCTGTCTTCGGGCGAGAGACAGCTGGGTACCATAGTAAAAACGTAACATTAAGTAGTGTGACGGAAGGACACAAACATTAGCGACACTAGCGTAGCTATATTAGCTACAGTGCTAACATTACACTCAAAATTTAACAGCGAAATCATGCTAGTTTAGTCAATTCACACTTAAAATTGATCAAACTCACATCTGTAGTTGACTGTAGTAGTAGTTAATGGCTTTTAGTTCAACTTGTGTAGCAAAACCTACCCTTTTTACGGTGAGGATGTTAGCTCGTCAAGCTAATTGTGGCTCAGAGGTGCTATCACGTCCATGAGGAAGTAGTAGACATCATAAAAACTTCGAAACAGGAGCAATTAACGTGAGCGAAATGACAGATTCTTATAATCAGATTCATATTAGTGGTAGAACATCATTTTAAAAGTCACTTTTACATAATAATGTCTTTTTTTTTTCATTTGAAGGTGTCAGTGGTGAACCAGCTGGACATGCAGGTGGTCGTATCAAACGTCCCTCCAACATATGTGGAGAAAAACAAAGCCAAACTACTCAGGTAAACTATTAATACCGCACTGTTTATTTTTGTTTTAATTAGCATTTCCTCACCTTCTGCTTCTTCAAGACACAATATTTGGTGTTATTATTTTTTTTATTATTATTATTATTATACTTTTGTGGTATCAAGCTACTAAAAGTGGCCTCGGTGTGATGTTGACATTGTGTGTCAGAAATTGATTTAAGTTTTTGTAAATCCCCAAGCAGAGTCTGGCACTTTCATTGAGTGAGATGCATTATACAAAACAGTGTGTATTTATGGTAAGGGTTTTATTATTTACTATTTTTTTTAACATTCGCAGTGCCTGTCAGGAGCTTGATAATGATATTTTAAGTTCTACACACACACATAAGTTTACAAACACACCCACATGTTCCCCGCTGTGCGCAGGTGTTTCTTTAGGGGCTCGAATCAATGTTCCACAGCAGGGATTCTACCTTTGCTGTGCGTGTTGGAGACACCGTTGTTGTGTGCACCGCTTAATTATCCTGCAAATACTAACCTGTGTTTAACCAAAACATCCTGTAGTATTTTAGAGCACTACGTCCAGGAGCAGATTCCGGGAGCCAAAGTGTTCGTAGAAACGATCGGGCCGCATCGTCATGGTGATGGACTGGAACTGGAGGACTACACCAAATCAGATGTAATGATTTATGCCATCGACCCGCTCACAAATAGAGCCGTATCCAGACAGGAGCTCTTCAAGTAAGTACAAGTTAGAAAAATCATTTCTTGATGCCTTTTTAAACCAGATCTCTTAAATGATTAAATGATTAATTAATCATGATTAATTGCCAATTAAGTTGAATTCACATGTTTTGAGTATAGATATATTTTATGGGATTTACATGAAAATTATGGGCTGCACGGCGGTCGAGTGGTTAGCACGTAGACCTCACAGCTAGGAGACCAGGGTTCAATTCCACCCTCGGGCATCTCTGTGTGGAGTTTGTATGTTCTCCTCGTGCATGCGTGGGTTTTCTCCGGGTACTCCGGTTTCCTCCCACATTCCAAAAACATGCTAGGTTAATTAGCGACGCCAAAATGTCAACAGGTATGAATGTGAGTGTGAATGGTTGTTTGTCTATATGTGCCCTGTGATTGGCTGGCCAAGAACAGTACAGGGTACGGAGTGTGCTGTTGTCAAGGACATATTTAACGCTACTAATAATAGCAAGACTTTTGGAAATTTTATTTGATATATATACTTAATATGTATTTTCCACTTTAACTCACGATCTATTATTAATTCATCATTTTAAAATACCATTACCTTGGTTTTATTTTTTTAATTTTTTAATTTTTTAATTTTTTAATTTTTTAATTTTTTAATTTTTTAATTTTTTATTTTTTTATTTTTTTAATTTTTTAATTTTTTAATTTTTTAATTTTTTAATTTTTTAATTTTTTTTATTTTTTTATTTTTTTATTTTAAAGATAATTTGTTACTTTCCAGCCATTTATTTATTTTAATTAGTTCACTAATTAGTTACTTTCCAGCCATTTATTTATTTTAATTAATTCACTGTTTGCGGTATGAATAAGATCATCCAGACTGTCAGTACAGTAAAATAATCCGCTTTTTTAATTTTTTATTTTTTTGTGTGTGTTTCTTCTGCAAGGTTTCTTGACGGCAAACTCCTCGACATCAACAAAGAATTCCAACCCTTCCTTCCCCCCGGCGGGCGCATCCTGGAGATCCGGACTCCGGACATTGTGACAAGCGTGAAAAAGGCGGTGCAGACTGTCGGCTACACAGAGGGGGCGCTGTTGGCCCTGGCTGTCATCATCATTGTGTGCTGTGTACCTGCCATACTCATCGTAATCATCACTTACAGGCAGTATGTGATATATTTAGATTTTTTTTTTTTAGAAGAATTGGTGTTCAAAATATTTCCATGATTTTCACTTTGACATTGTTTATGTTTGTGTTAAAAAAAAAAAAACGCACCAATACAGTGTTGGAGAAAATAGGCTCGAACAGTTAAATATAATCAGACAATACACTACCAATGTATGATGCAGAATATTAACCGACTACTATGCAAGATCAAAAGACTGTGGTATGAATGTGAGTGTGAATGGTTGTTTGTCTATATGTGCCCTGTGATTGGCTGGCCACCAGTCCAGGGTGTACCCCGCCTCTCGCCCAAAAAGAAGACAGCTGGGATAGGCTCCAGCACCACCCGCGACCCTCGTGAGGATAAGCGGTATGCAAAATAGATGCCAGAATTATTTTTTCCACATTAAAATTTTTATTTAATAAGTTTCCTGATTGGCCCCCACCTGCACTATGGACACCCCCGCAATCACACCTACTAATCGTAGCCAACCTGAAAGCTTTAATTTTTCTTTTTGTTTTTTTTTTACAATGGTCATCTTTTTTCATTTGTTGGCTGCCTGCCTAGGTGATGCCGAGTGGCGGCTTATCCCAGTGGGCCTCTTCTATTAGTGTGTTCGCCTAACAGCTTCGGAAGGCCGTCAGTTTTCATCCGACTCCCACGCGGCTATGAAAAGCACACACACACACACACACACATTATAAGTGGATGTGTTCTGCTGCAGTTCAGAAGTAGAGATAATTAACTGAGAGCCAGACACTATGTTTGAGTAGAGCTCATCAAGCGTGGTGATCACTGGACTTTTAATTTGGTAATGATCCCCGAACGAGGAAGGAGCATTTGTCCAACCTGGCTAAAGGTACTTGTGTGATTGACTCTTCAAAGACTCACTTATCTGTTTTTCTCTCTCTCTTTTTTCAATGCACCACTCATCACCAGATTCAAAGAGTGAGTATACTTTGTATTTGAGAATGCAAAACACCTTTTACATTGCCGTGTATGCTCTGTTCATATTCATGTCTTATGCTTTTTCCACTTTTTTGAGCTATAAATGTTGTCAGTATGTTGTATTATGGGGTTAAACGATGCCGATGTTTCAGATAATTAGGTTGGCGCATTTTTAAATGAGCTCTGAAATAGGTTTGCGATGGCTCTGAATGCTCAGTTTTTGCTCCCTGCGACGTCACAGTAAGCTGAGTGGGACCAAGGTCACAGACATTTTTTTCAGGAGTCTACTAACCTCTTTTCAAGTAGCTCACCAAATGGTTTATTAGTTTATTATCAACTCCTGGACAGACAAAATTAAAAAGTAATGTTCGGCAGTACCCCGGAAGTCCTTAGGAACGCTTGGTAGTGTAACCAATCGCAGCCCAGTGGGCGTACCAGGAGTTGAACCCAAAACAGACTGTTTTGTCAGGAGTCTCCTAACCTCTTTTCAAGTAGCTAACCAAAGGGTTTATTCATTTATTATCAACTCCTGAATAGACTAAATTAAAAAGTAGGGTTCGGCAGTACTCCGGAAGTCCTTAGGAACGCTTGGTAGTGTAACCAATCACAGCCCAGTGGGCGTACCGGGAGTTGAACCCAGAACAGACTGTTTTGTCAGGAGTCTCCTAACCTCTTTTCAAGTAGCTCACCAAATGGTTTATTCATTTATTATCAACTCCTGGACAGACAAAATTAAAAAGTAATGTTCGGCAGTACCCCGGAAGTCCTCAGGAACGCTTAGGAGTGTAACCAATCACAGCCCAGTGGGCGTACCTGGAGGTGGGCTGTAGGTCAAATAAATTAAAACAGTTTTGGAAATCCAAGGAATATGGTAATGGTAATGGTTTTATTTCATTTGAACATGCATCAGATGACAATTGAATGCATCACATAATCAGTTCCCAGTTCCACATGTCCAAAAGGAGTAGGAAGAAGCATAGCTTATTAAATCCTACTCCTCTTTTACAATCAGTAACTGTTACATTTGTTCACTTCCTGCTTTCCTAATATAGTTTAAGTGCTTTTTAAAAATAGGGTTCGGCAGTACTCCGGAAGTCCTCAGGAACGCTTGGGAGTGTAACCAATCACAGCCCAGTGGGCGTACCTGGAGGTGGGCTGTGGGTTGAATATATTAAAAACAGTTTTGGAAATCCAAGGAAATACAACTGGAATAGGTGCAGATTCTGGAAGATCTATAAAAAAAAAAATGTGCAGTTATTGTGTGTAGCTGCTCAATAGGAGTCCACATCTCAATACAAAGGGTCAAAAAACTATTTTATTTCCTTAACCTGTAACTGGTCTGTTAAAAGCCTGGGGGGGCTTTTATTTATTTATTTATTTATTTATTTATTTTTTATTATTGTTGTATGCTGGGGGGCATACAACAATAATAAAATTATAAGAATTAGCACATTTTCAGCCCTCCTAAGACGGTGCTTTAACTTCAGTTCACTAACTCCTAAATGTGTTTCCTCTGGACTGTGTGCAGACGGCAGGCCGAGTGTGCCAAGACCGCCCGTATCCAGATGGCGCTGCCAAGCAACAAACCTGCAGGGGGTACCGCCAACAACCTGTACGAAGAGCTGGGCGACAACGCCATGTGAGTAAAAATCTTAAATGGACTTTTGACATACACTTGACATATTGGGTGACGTGCCGTAGACTGGCTACAGAGGTTCATGTCATCTCAAACAAACCTTATGGGTGGTTACGCTGGTGTCAGGTTTGGACAAAATGTCAGTGTTTTTATACGTTGGACTAAGAGACGCCGATGTGTGTCGTGCAACCACACTTGCACCCTACATATGTTCGTGCAGCCAACGATATTTTTTACGTCTTCCATTTGTTTCGAGATCAAATCCAATCCACTTTATTTATATAACACATTTTATAAACGGGGTGGCACGATGGTCAAGTGGTTAGTGCGCAGACCTCACAGCTCAGAGACCAGGGTTCAATTCCACCCTCGGCCAGAGGATAAGCGGTAAAAAATGTATGAATGTTTGATCTCGAATGGTGGTTGAGTGGGTAGCACACTGCCACGCAGGTAGGAGACCCGAGTTTGATTCCGCATCTCTGTGGAGTTTGCATGTTCTCCCCAGTTATCTCCGGGTACTCCGGTTTCCTCCCACATTCCAAAAACATGCTAGGTTAATTAGCCAAAATCCAAATTGTCCATAGGTATGAATGTGAGTGTGAATGGTTGTTTGTCTATATGTGCCCTGTGATTGGCTGGCTGGCCAACCAGTCCAGGGTGTACCCTGCCTCTCGCCCAAAGACAGCTGGGATAGGCTCCAGCACCCCCACAACCCTCATGAGGAAAAAACGGTAGAAAATGAATGAATGAATTTTATAAACAGAGTTTCCAAAGTGACAAACAACCATTCACACTCACATTCATACCTATGGACAATTTGCAGTCGCTAATTAACCTAGCATGTTTTTTGAATGTGGGAGGAAACCGGAGTACCCGGAGATAACTGGGGGGAACATACAAACTCCACAGAGATGCGGAATCAAACTCGGGTCTCCTAGCTGCGTGGCCGTGTGCTACCCACTCGTCCACCGTGCAGCCCCAGATCAAACATTCATACATTTTCTCCCGCTTACCCTCACGAGGGTCGCGGTACATGCTGGAGCCTATCCCAGCTATCTTAGGGCGAGAGGCGGGGTACACCCTGAACTGGTGGCCAGCCAGCCAATCACAGGGCACATATAGACAAACAACCATTCACACTCACATTCATACCTATGGATAATTTGGAGTCGCTAATTAACCTAGCATGTTTTTGGAATGTGGGAGGAAACCGGAGTACCCGGAGAAAACCCACGCATGCATGGGGAGAACATGCAAACTCCACACAGAGATCGCCGAGGGTGGAATTGAACCCTGGTCTCCTAGCTGTGAGGTCTGCGCGCTAACCACTTTTCCACCGTTACGTTTTTTACCTTTTAATTATACAGTACGCCTGCCCATTTATTGTATGTCCTCTCCCTCAATATTCCTCCATTTTGAGTGACATCATGGCACTTATCTCAAGACGCAGACATTATTAACTTTCATCTGCAACACCCTCACGCTGGATAGTTTAATTTTAAATTTCCTGTCCGAGGCATGGAGACGAAGTTGTGAGGAAGCCCATATCAGCGTGACATGCATCACCGCTCTCTTGTCTTGTCTTTGATAATGCATCCACCCCTCATGACGTTAACATGAGATGATGCGTTCACAGACACTCCAGCCAGAGGAAAATGACATGTAGAAATGAACACAGTGATAATTGAAATAAATGAAGCCCACCCTGGGAGGTAATTAATTCCATTGATAAGCTGCAGACTAGGTTTTGCTGATGGGAGGGTTTGTTAGTGTTATTTTTTTATTTTTTATAACATTACCACATCACGAGCATATAATGATTTCTTCTCAAAGATTACAACCTGGCAAAGTGCAAAAGTTTGCAAATTCTTAATTGAGGTCCATTATCAAACAGCACCGTCGATTTCATTTTTTTTGTTTTTTTTAAATCGTATGATTTGCCCGTTGGCTCTTTTCCTGACATACTTTGCTTTAAAGGTGTATTTTCAATTACCTTTGAAAATGGATTCCAAAGTTAACAATCTTGACTTGTTGTGTGCCCCCCCCCCCCTCGGGGCTCGCTGTGTAACTGCCATAAAATGTCCTCATAACAAAGTTAGACTGAAACAAAAGCAATAGCAAAGAACTCTGGTATGATCAAAGTAACTTTTGAGGCACAAGCATAAAAGACGGTAGAAAAAAGTCTGAAAAACAATATATTAATATATTAATATTAATATTAATATGTATATTTGGGGTGTAAATACAGTATTTATACATGTCAGTGTGCCCCTCAGAGATAAATAGTGTTCAAATTCAAACGACTTCTCGTCAAGTCAGCTTTTCTTCCTGTCACTCACACGCACCAGTAGCATGGTAACACAGAGCTGCAATGGACAAGCAAGTAATCAAACCACAGAAGGCGAATTCATTCATTCATTCATTCATTCATTTTCTACCACTTATCCTCACAAGGGTCGTGGGGGGTGCTGGAGCCTATCCCAGCTGTCTTCGGGCGAGAGGCGGGGTACACCCTGGACTGGTGGCCAGCCAATCACAGGGCACATATAGACAAACAACCATTCACACTCACATTCATACCACTTACTGAGTCTTTTGCGCTCGCATAGTAGTTGGTTAATATTCTGCATCATACATTGGTAGTGTATTGTCTGGTTGATGCTGCACAATACTCTTACCGTAGTACTGTAGCTATATATGCAGTATATGTATTTACATTCCAGCAGCCATTTTTATTCATTCATTCATTCATTTTCACGAGTATCGCAGGGGGTGCTGGATCCTATCCCAGCTGTCTTCGGGCGAGAGGCGGGGTACACCCTGGACTGGTGGCCAGCCAGCCAATCACAGGGCACATATAGACAAACAACCATTCACACTCACATTCATACCTATGGACAATTTGGAGTCGCTAATTAACCTAGCATGTTTTTGGAATGTGGGAGGAAACCGGAGTACCCGGAGAAAACCCACACATGCACAGGGAGAACATGCAAACTCCACACAGAGATGACCGAGGGTGGAATTGAACCCTGGTCTCCTAGCTGTGAGGCATGTGCGCTAACCACTTGTCCACCGTGCAGCCTATTTACAGTCATTCTTGTAGAAAAATGTATTTTGTTAGAAGAGTGGTTCTCAATTACTTTCTGTCATGGTCCCACCCCCACTTGAAACTTGACGGAATACTGTGTCCGAAATGCAAATGACTTTGACTCAATCATTCCAGGTACCTTTTAGCATAATTCTTTGTCTTTTCATCCATTAACGTATTCCCTCTATCTTTCCTGCCTTGCTGCTAAACTAACAGACAAAAGTGAGTAGGCTGTTCTTTAAACCTCCTTCCTTGCTTCCTTAGCTTTCATGCTTGTGGTTGTGATGTTAGCGTTCAGCGTGGGTTTTCTTTAGTGGAAATGTGTGTAGTGAAAAGCTGGGAAGTTTCAGTTTCAGGCACTTGCTGCTAAAGTTATGTGTGCAAAATTCATAGTTGTGTCATAGACAGTGTTGACAGTCGTTATCCCCTTTAGCTTTGTTACTCACTTGCACTGCTGCTCAGTTGAGTGAAGACCTCCGCCAAGGCTAAATAGCAGCAAATCTTTGAAGTACGCCTTCAAAGATACCTGACCTTGTATATAACCCTGAAGGTCGCCATTAAGATTCATGTCATAGTCAGAGAGATGCGAAGGAAAATGTTGAAAAGTACCTGCAACCTTAACAGCAGTGGAGTATCACTTCCTGTATCGGCTCCTCGATCCTGATCCTTACTATAAAAAGACATCACCAGCCACGTATACATGGACCCAAATATTCCGATTCCATTCAGGTTATTTGCTCAAACGGAAAAGAATGTAACCTTTGTATACACCTCATTCCGAATGAAAAGTGCCAATCCGAATGAATATATAATCGGATTCCCTGGGGTGGAATATTCATAATAACATAATAAACATAATAACTGCCCACAAACGTAATACAAATCTGCAGCTTTGAATGTAATAATCCCGCAAATGTAATAAATTTCCCACAAACTTGAAAAAAATTAAAATTAATTAAAATTAAAATTAATTTAAAAAATTAAAATTAAAATTTCCCCACTGCAAACATAATACTGAATTTATTACAAATGTGGGAAAGTGAAAAACTAATAATAATAATAACTAATAATAACTTCCCACAAAATGTAATATGAGACAAAATAATGATCTTTGTTGTTGTTTGTTCTTTCTTCTTTTAATGAGGCAGAAGGTGTAGATGTCATTTTGAGGATTTTTACAAGATAATTCTTTTTTTTGTGGAAAAAATAAGATTCAAAGAGTATCATTTGAATACATTAAAGGAATCTTTAATTATTCAATTATAATTTTTTTTTTACTTTTTTGTGGAAAAAATATTATTCAAAGAGTATTATTTGAATACATTAAAGGAATCTTTAATTATTAAATTATAATTTATTTTTATTATTTATTTTTTTGTGGAAAAAATATGATTCAAAGAGTATCATTTGAATACATTAAAGGAATCTTTAATTATTCAATTATAATTTTTTTTTACTTTTTTGTGGAAAAAATATTATTCAAAGAGTATTATGTGAAATGATAATTTCTTTATTTTTTTTATTTTTTGTGGAAAAAACATTATTCAAAGAGTATCATTTGAATACATTAAAGGAATCTTTAATTATTAAATTATAATTTATTTGTATTTCTTTCTGTTTTTTTTGTGGAAAAAATATTATTCAAAGAGTATCATTTCAATACATTAAAGGAATCTTTAATTATTAAATTATAATTTATTTAAAATTAAAAAAGGTAACATAATTGTGATAATTGCAATTGTTTTAATAAAATTATTATTACTATTATTATTATATTTTATTATTTATTTTGATTATTTCTTCCCCATATACACACAAAATCACACATACAATAATATACTGTTACTAAAATGCACATGTACGCACACAAACAAAATGTAATAATTTTAGAATTTTTCAGAAATTTCAGAATTTTCAAGAATTTCAGAAATTCAGAAATTCAGTATTGCGTTTGCAGTGGGCACATTTTATTACGTTTGTGGGAAATTTATTAAATGTATTAAATTTGCGGGATTATTACATTCAAAGCTGCAGATTTGTATTATGTTTGTAGTTTATTACGTTTGTGGGCAGTTATTACGTTTTTGGGTGTAACACACGCGATTGGAAGATTCCTTTCCATGTATACCATTGTTTTCGGAAAGGTCATTCGGAAAGATTCCATTCGGAAAGAAAACAAAAACTCCTCATGTAAACGTGGCTAATGACAGAGGTAATTATTATTCATCGCATTATTCCATCTCCATTTCTTCCATCCGTGGACCAGCCGGTTCAACCACAGTGGCGGAAGTCTGGATGAAAGCGATCGCCAGCGTCTCATCTCGGATTTCGCCACTCGTGCGATCGCTGCCCACCGCCAGTGCGTTGCTAACGGAGGTGTGTTGAACAAGCTTCCCAAGTCCGAGTCCAGCATCACATTTCTCTCAGATGAAAACCCCTTGACCATTAAGAACCCCATCTACCACGAGGATGGCACCCTGAGTAGTCCGGAGACACTCGGACGAAGCCAAAGAAGAAGGGATCTTCTTGGGCACATCTCGCCCTCCAGGAAGGGTCTTCGAGAGGCTTGGTTGCGGATCAGTTCCCCTGGAGGTGATGTCGGATTTGGCGGATATAGTGGCAGCGACAGCGGTCGTGGATCCGGGGGCGGGCACAGCTGGACTCTCCCATCCAGGCTGCATCGCAGGGACATGTACGACGCCTTAAGGAGGCAAGTGGTGATGGACCCCGTTCAGTGGGAACTGGAGCTCCTGAAGGCTGAATTCAAAGAAAGCAAAGACGCCGGCCTCGATTCAGGATTCGAGCACTGCTTGGATTCGGATCAAATGGTGAGCCCGAGCCTGGAACCCAAGCTAACCGTCAAAGAACAGGCGCGGCAGTTCGAGCAGCAGGCCCTCCAGGAAATGAGACAAAAACTGATCAGAGACTCAAGAGGATCGCCGGAAATTCTCCTTTCTGGTTTCCCGGACTCCCCACAGCATCACAAGTGTACCCCCGCTTCCCAGTCTAGAGAGGGCCCCCCTTGTATAATTGTGACCCACACCGATGGGACACCACCGCCCAGTCACAAACCCACGCCGCCTGTTTTGCGGCGTTTTGGTGCGAGTCTCACAGAAAACCAAATCGGAGAAGAGAGACTTCAGGTCCATTTCGATATTATCCCCGATCCTCCTTCAACTCCACCGCCACCGCCGCCCCCGTTCGCACCTCCACCGGTGCCACCTTCGTCACCCCCACCTCCTCCCATCCATCCATCGTCCCCTCCACCTCTGCCTCCGTTGTCTTATCACCCCAACAACCGTCCTCCTCTACCGCCGCCTCCCCCTCCGCCGCCTCTACCTCCCCCTCTCTCCCCTTCTCTCCTGAGACCATCCACCTTTGTGCTCCCCTCGCTTTCCGAGGTACCAGCCCTGCGACCGGTTTCACTTCGGCGTCCGCCGCCTCCGCCATTATCCACAGAACCGGAACCTCCACGCAGGGAGCTTAAAGGCATCTTAAAAAACATCCAGAACATCGCGGAAATCGAGAAATCTGTCGCCAACATGTTCAGCCAGATCGATCAAAAACAGAACCCGCTCAAGAAGGTGATGAAGAACCGTGCGTCTTCAGACGCCATGGAGTCCCTCGACTCGGTGGATGTTTCAGCCACTGCAGAAGTAATACGAAGCGGAGAAGGAGGTGAAGATAAAGTAGAAGAAAAGCCTTTACCTCCACAGATTCACCCCAACGCAGGCATGAACTCTCTGGTGGAAGAGCTGGAAAAACGATTCCCGTCCCAGTCCACCATCCTCTAGCGCAGGGGTCTCAAACTCACGGGCCGCAGGCCAAATGCGGCCCGCGGGACGCTAGTTTAAGGCCCCCCGCCTTGATATGAAAGTTTAATTGAATTTCTTTCATTTGTTTTTTGATTTGCTTATTTATTTTTCCATCTTATTCTGTGTCAAAAAATAAAAATTAACATGAAATGTTTAGTTAATAATTTAATAATAAATAAAAATTAATTTGTTCATTTGTTTCATTTGTTTTTTGATTTGCTTATTTTTCCATCTTATTTTTTTGTCAAAAAATTAACATTAAACATTTATTTAAGAATTTAATAATCAATAAAAAATTATTTCTTAATTTGTTTCATTTGTTTTTTGATTTGCTTATTTATTTTTCGATCTTATTTTGTGTCAAAAAATAACATGAAACGTTTATTTAATAATAAATAAAAATTAATTTCTTAATTTGTTCCATTTGTTTTTGATTTTCTTATTTTTCCATCTTATTTTTTGTCGAAAAATAAAAATTAACATTAAACATTTATTTAATAATTTAATAATGAATAAAAATTAAATGTGTTTCATTTGTTTCATTTGTTTTTTGATTTGCTTATTTATTTTTCCATCTTATTTTGTGTTGAAAAATAAAAATTAACATGAAACGTTTATGTAATAATTTAATAATAAATAAAAATTTATGTGTTAATTTGTTTCATTTGTTTTTTGATTTTCTTGTATTTCCATCTTATTTTTTGTCGAAAAATAAAAATGAACATTAAACATTTATTTAATTATTTAATAATAAATAACAATTAATTTGTTAATTTGTTTCATTTGTTTTTTGATTTTCTTATTTTTCCATCTTATTTTTTGTCAAAAAATAAAAATTAACATTAAACATTTATTTAATAATAAATAAAAATTAATTTGTTTCATTAGTTTTTTGATTAGCTTATTTATTTTTCCATCTTATTTTGTGTCGAAAAAAACATTAAACATTTATTCAATAATTTAATAATAAATAAAAGTTAATTTTTTTAATAATTTGTAATAATTTATAATAATTTAATGTTTTATCAGAGCTTTTCCAAAGAACCAAAGCACTGAAAAAGTGGAGGGTATAGCAGAAGACTATTATATTATATTATATATATATGCATATTTATTAATATTTAATATAATTAATATGTATTAATATTTGTATTGTATATATATTTTTTTTATTATTAATTTTTAATTATAATTAATTTTATTATTAATTTTTTTTAGGTAAATTGAGTTTGAGACCCCTGCTCTAGCGTCTACACGTGACTTTTGTGCCACAAAATAACAAACCAAAGTCATCAAAGTTGTTGACTTGTTCCAAAAGAAAGGAAGGAGCCATGAGTGGGTGGTGTAAAAGATCACAGCACGCAGAACTAAAACGAGCTCCGTCGTTATGCCGCCATAATTACATCTAACAGCGGGGAGTTCACATTAAAGCCGTGGGAATAATATCAAGGAAGTCTTTTTGTGTGTTTGTTAATTCAATGAAATGTGGAATCGGCGGTGGAATTATCATAAAGCTTCTCAAACGGCTACAGTGGACAGTGAACAGTTTTCAACCTTTGCTTAGTAACTGATCTGTGTTAAAAAGGATCTTTTATTGTTGATGTCGGATGTAGTGATTATGCTGATATTTTCATGTTTTTCTACTAATAGATACAAAATGTTTTTGTAGTTACATTCACATCACATCTGAAAGACTCACTTTCAATGTGAATCCAACATGGCTGACACTTGTTCCAGCCAATGGTTGTGGTGCCGCTTATGGGTGTTGGCTAATTAATGCTAAGTCCCAAAGATGTTTTATTTAATAGTAGCCATGTTTTTTTTTTTAAACAATCTTGCTTAAAAATTTTGAAGAAATTTTGAGTCGATCGGTCTTAGGAAATTTAACAACAATATTCATTCATTTTCTACTGCTTATCCGGGTATGCTGGAGCCTATCCCAGCTGACTTCGGGCGAAAGGCGGGGTACATCCTGGACTGGTCGCCAGCCAGCCAATCACAGGGCACATATAGACAAACAACCATTCACACTCACATTCATACCTATGGACAATTTGGAGTCGCTAATTAACCTAGCATGTTTTTTTTTTTTTTATGTGGGAGGAAACCGGTGAAAACCCGCATGCAAACTCCATACAGAGATGGCCGAGGGTGGAATTGAACTCGGGTCTCCTAGCTGTGAGACCTGCACGCTAACCACTTTTCCCACCGTGCAGTCCATTTTTAAACCATTCATTAATTTTCTACCTCTTATCCTCACAAGGATCCCAGGTATGCTGGAGCCTATCCCAGCTGTTTTCAGGCGAAAGGCAGGGTACACCCTGGACTGGTGGCCAGCCAGCCAATCACAGGGCACATATAGACAAACAACCATTCACACTCACATTCATACCTATGGACAATTTGGAGTCGCTAATTAACCTAGCATGTTTTTTTTTTTGGAATGTGGGAGGAAATCGGTGAAAACCCACGCATGCAAACTCCACACAGAGATGTCCGAGGGTGGAATTGAACTCGGGTCTCCTAGCTGTGAGACCTGCGCGCTAAACACTCGCTCACCGTGCAGAAAAATAATAACTCAAGCAACACATTTCTAATTTCTTCACATGGTGCATTTCCAAAATATGAACTACTTTTTATGTCTGCATGTTGTAGTTCTTGTTTTGTCATCTTATAATAAAATAATGTTTTTCATTACAAATATTTCTTATACTGTATATGTGTGTTATTTCATGTTTACATGGCTCTAATAATGTAAAAAAAAAACATATTTAGGAGGTAGTAAATAGGTTTTTTTGTGCTTTAACTTTGAAAATATTTCATTTGTAAATTAGGTTATGCTTTTTGTGTTTGTTATATGTTATATCGGTTCATAACTTCATAAATTGTCAGCGCTAAAATGTAGGTGCAGGAAGGAAAAAAATAGTGAGTGAAAGCCTATGTTGTCTTAAAAAAAACAAAAAAAACTAATAATGTTTTCTCTGTTGCGTTTTTCACTCTGACACACACACACACACACACACACACACACACACACACACACACACACAGCAAGATGAGGTGGAGAGGATATAAAAGAGTCAATCATGTCAGGCGTGTGTGTTGACAGAATACGGATTGTCTGCAGGGTTTTTGTCTCCAGAGGACCTAATAATGTGTCTGTCAGAGCAATGTGGGCACAGGGATAGACTTATCTTTGGACACACACACATACACACACACACACACACACACACGTCAAGGGTTGTGTACACACATTTACACTCGCTGACGCTGAAAGGAGGTTAGTTTTTTGTTTGAACCAGAGGATGACCTGCAAAGCACCTTTTAAAGCAGCCATTCATCTGTTTATCATGCCTCGCTGTGCTTTCCGCACCTTTATTTCAATAGATAATAAACCGTATTAGCTAAGCCGTTTTGGTTTCTGACAACACGCGGCATCTTCCTGTAGCTCTGACGCACACACACAAAAGTTGGCACGTTGTGTTGTTATGTAGCGTAAATGCTACAATTAGCACCTCTCTTCGACTAAAAATAGGGTATTTTATAGTTGCCGGGTTTGTGGTCTACAATACGAACATGGTCTTTAATTAGCGCCGGATCAAAAAAAACATTGGAATTAACATCTTTGACTGTTGGCAACGTTTTTATTAACTTCTCATGTATATCAAGGGTAGGAAACCTATGGCCGGGGGGGCGAGATGGGGCTTTTTTCAGCATTTGATAGTAAAAACGTGCTTTAAACGTGTTTGTTTGTTTGTTTAATTATTTAATTATTTAATTATTTAATTATTTAATTATTTAATTATTTTATTATTTTATTATTTTATTATTTTATTATTTTATTATTTTATTATTTTATTATTTTATTATTTTATTATTTTATTTATTGGTGTTTTTTTTTATTTAAAAAATATATTTATTTTTTTTATTCTACTGTGGTTTATAATGACATCACCAATGCTATTAAAGCTGTGTAGTTTTCTTTTGTGGTCCAATATTGTTATTATTATTATTATTATAATTAGTGTTATGGTTACTATTAATGTTGCACTTACAGTGAAGTTGTCTTTGTCCTCTTTTGTCCCTCCCATCGTTTCGAAGGCGTAGGTATGGACAACATGAGGTAGGTGTCGGCTTGCCGTCCCGCCGCCATCGCATGGGTGTGTTTTTTGCCGCATGCTCGTCTCTTGTTTTCTGCTTGTTATTATATTTTACAATCAATATCAATATATACGCACCTATATTTACAAATTTTTGGTACCAAATTTTTTTGGCTAAAAATCATTATGAGCTATGAATATAATATATTTTAGGACAGGGTGCCTTATTGTTTTTCCATTTCTGCTGTATTTCTTTCTTTTTTTGGAAGACTCAACAACTCCTCCGACCTTCTGTCCTTAGACCTGAGGTACTCGACTGTGTCTTTTCTGACCTTTCAAACATGCCTGCTCGTTTTTCTTGTTCCGTATTGCGTTTTGATGCTAATATGCTAATATTAGCTGGGTTGATCTATCCAACAGGAGTTATCCATGGAATCGGGCATCGACCCTGGTCAGGACTACTACACACAGGATTACTACAACTACGATCATGGGTCAGTATTCTTGATTTCTATGCTTGTGTGGTGTCCCTCTGGGTTATGTTGTAAGTCCCTTCATATTCTCACCGTGCATGATTTCCTTAACATTATTTAAGTATGCTGTGTTTTATTCCTGTAATTATGATTAATGTCTACATCACCAAATATATTTGTTGAATTGTATCGTTTATTCACTGTATCGAATCACAACAAATCGTTGTTTTTAAGCTACATCGTTATTGAGTCGGTGCTTAACTCGTGTAGCTAGATGCCTATCAAATCGTGACAACAAAGATTTTTATGTAACTACCATTTATTATTGATTTTAAAATGACAATTTGCGATTAATTGCAATTAATTATGATAAAATAATAATTCAATATATTTTGTATTTTTTATTGTTTCTAATAATATAAATGTTATACTTCAAATGATAGAATTTGATAAATGGTGTTACATTTGTGTTAATTAATGGGAGAAAATAAAAAATTTATTAATTGTAATTAATTATGATAAAATACAATTTATTTAGCTTAATTGAATGACATCCCTAGTAATAATTTGATATGTTTTTTTATTTTGTTTCTAATAATATAAATGTTATACAACAAATCATAGAATTTAATAAATGATGTTAAATTTGTGTTAATTTATGGGAGGAAATAAAAATAGATTAATTGCAATTAATTATGATAAAATACAATTTATTGTGATTAAATAGCTTAATTGACATCCCTAGTAATAATTCAATATGTTTTTGTATTTGTTATTGTTTCTAATAATATAAATGTTATACAACAAATCATAAATTTTAATAAATTGTGTTACATTTGTGTTAATTTATGGGAGAAAATAAAAATAGATTAATTGCAATTAATTGTTTTTTATTGTTTCTAATAATATAAATGTTATACAACAAATCATAGAATTTAATAAATGGTGTTACATTTGTGTTAATTTATGGGAGAAAATAAAAAATAGATTAATTGCAATTAATTATGATAAAATACAATTTATTGTGATTAAATAGCTTAATTGAATGACATCCTTAGTAATAATTATATGTTTTTGTATTTTTTATTGTTTCTAATAATATAAATGTTATACAACAAATCAGAGGATTTAATAAATGGTGTTACATTTGTGTTAATTTATGGGAGAAAATAAAAAAATAGATTAATTGCAATTAATTATGATAAAATGCACTTTATTGTGATTAAATAGCTTAATTAACATACCTAGTAATAATTCAATATGTTTTTGTATTTGTTATTGTTTCAAATAATATAAATGTTATAGTACAAATCATAGACTTTAATAAATAATGTTACATTTGTGTTAATTAATGGGAGAAAATAAAAAATAGATTAATTGCAATGAATTATGATAAAATACAATTTATTTAGCTTAATTGAATGACATCCCTAGTAAAAATTCAATATGTTTCTGTATTATTTATTGTTTCTAATAATATAAATGTTATACAACAAATCATAGAATTTAATAAATTGTGTTACATTTGTGTTAATTTATGGGACAAAAAAAATAGATTAATTGCTACAATAGCAATTAATTATGATAAAATTAAATAGCTGAATTGACATCCCTAGTAATAATTCAATGTTTTTGTATTTTTTTATTGTTTCTAATAATATAAATGTTATACTACAAAGCATAGAATTGCATAAATGGTGTTACATTTGTGTTAATTATAAAATAAAAATAGATTAATTGCAATTAATTATGATAAAATACTATTTATTGTGATTAAATAGCTTAAGTGAATGACTAGTAATAATTCAATATGTTTTTTATTGTTTCTAATAATATAAATGTTATACTACAAATGATAGAAATTAATCATTTGTATTACATTTGTATTAATTTATGGGAGAAAAAAAATAGATTATTTTTAAAAATGCATCTGTAGAAATTACATCCTTTTCTCTATGAAATGTGAACATTTGGAAATAACTATTTTTTTTTAAACAAATATATTGAATTTTATTGGTCCTGACAACTTTGCCACAGTGATTACTGACTTTGTTGGTCCTCATTGAACCTTCTGCTTTGTCGATAAGTCCTCTGAACATAACCAAGCGCCCCCCATGGTTATATTTTCACCCTTCTGTGATCTCATTTCCACTTCTCGGCCTCTGTGGTTCTGTAAATTTCACTGTACTTCCCGTCCTCCTTTCACTACCCTCGGTGTTTTGAACTATCGGAAAGCAATATTGTTTATACGGTGACTGTGTATGTGTGCGCACGTGTGTACTGTAACGTAAAAAAAAAAAAAAAACTCCTTGGTGGTCTGATATTAGAGAAGCAAGACATAAAAAAATGGCGGTGCATTAAAGAACATGTTCGATCAAAGCTTTCATGAAGGAGACAATGACCGATTTCCTTCTTGTTATTCCGCACCCACGTATAGGAATTGTGTTGGAATTACTATTATATTTTTACACAACCTCCCACGTAAAATACACAATGTGCACACAACTCTCATCATTATTTCTCCACTTTCCCGCACACACACGCAGCTAATTGTGTCTACGTAGCGTAGCGACGCCGCTAACCGGGCATCCTGCCATGGAAAGTCCACAATAGGCCAGGTGCTGTCGGCTTGCCGCAAAAATGATTTTAGACTCTTAAGTGGGGGAAATCAGACTTTGCGACCCTGCGGGATTTACGGTATATCTAATCGCCTTGTCGGCTGTTGCTTGTTTGCGTTTTTGTTCAAGACTTGATAACAAAGACAAAAGTTGTTACTCACAATGCATGTTAACCATGAGGTTTAAAAGCTGCAACTCCTAGTGTGTGACTGCCCCCTAGTGGTGATTATATTTCAGACTATAGTGGCTAAGTAGCCGTTATTGACTATATAATATATATAGTTATAATATATATAGTATATATCCAGCATTGTTTACTGATGATAAAATTATTCCTCTTGTTTTTTTATTGCTAGCATGTCATTAGGAAACAAACATATTTGATTATAGTGACCTTGAAAAGTATATTAAAAAAACAAATTTACATATACACTATTCCAAACATAAGTAGTAATAATGAACATATATTTCTTTCCCTTTTCTCTGCATTATAACACAAGAAAATGAGTTAATACGAGCAAGCTAACAATGCACATCATTGGGATACAACTATTTACACTATAAAAAAAAACCTCTAACAACATTACATGGTTTGATGTACATATGCTAACATGCTAACGTGTAATAGTTGCAGTTTCTTGCCGTATTTTTAGGATTTAAAACGCAAACTACTTTCCTCGGGCGCTTCAATACACATACTATACTACAACAACAGCCGCATAGATTTTTTCATTATTATTATTATTATTATTATTATTATTATTATTATTATTATTATTATTATTATTATTATTATTATTGTAGTGTTAATATGTGTCGTGGTAGTCCACCAGATGAATATAGTTTTTCATATTAGCTGCTACAATACTAATAATAATAATAATAATAATAATAATAATAATAATAATAATAATAATAATAATAATAATAATAATAATAATAATAATAATAATAATAATAATTACTATAAATAAAAATAACCACATATTAATATAATAATAATAATAATAATAATAATAATAATAATAATAATAATAATAATAATAATAATAATAATAATAATAATAATAATAATAATAATAATAATAATCATTCATTCATTTTCTACCTATATAATAATAATATAATATAATAATATAATAATAATACTATTACTATTATATTATGATAATACTATTACTATTATTATTATATTATTAATAATTATTATTATTATTAATATGATAATAAAAAATAATAATAATTATTATTATTATTGATATGATAATAAAAATAATAATAATTATTATTATTATTAATTATTGTTGTTATTATTGTAGCAGCTAACATGAAAAACTATATTTATCTGGTGGACTAACACGACACGTCGCTGACTGCTAGTCTCAACAATTCTTATTATTATTATTATTATTATTATTATTAATATACAAGTCAGGTATGTAAATGGGAAAAAATGTGATTGCTTTTGTGTCAAAATAGGTATTTCCGTTGCTATCTAGCTCATATGTCGGATGCACAGAAAAGTGAAAGAAATATGTGTTCATGTTTGGCAATTCATATTAAATATGACATCTTT